>NC_034200.2:40141882-40227274 GCF_002021735.2 Oncorhynchus kisutch | reverse complement strand
GACAGAGTGAGAGAGAGAGAAGAGAGAGAGAGACAGAGAGAGAGAGAGAGGAGAGAGAGGGAGGAGAGAGAGGAGAGAGACAGAGTGAGAGCGAGAGAGGACATTTGTGAGAGTGAGTCTGTACATTTGACTATGTACAGACTCAGTGAGCATAGACTTGCTATTGAGAAAGGCCGCCGTAGGCAGACATGGCTCTCAAGAGAAGACAGGCTATGTGCTCACTGCCCACAAAATGAGGTGGAAACTGAGCTGCACTTCCTAACCTCCTGCCCAATGTATGACCATATTAGAGAGACATATTTCCCTCAGATTACACAGATCCACAAAGAATTCGAAAAACAAATCCAATTTTGAAAAACTCCCATATCTACTGGGTGAAATTCCACAGTGTGCCATCACAGCAGCAAGATTTGTGACCTGTTGCCACGAGAAAAGGGCAACCAGTGAAGAACAAACACCATTGTAAATACAACCCATATTTATGCTTATTTATTTTATCTTGTGTCCTTTAGCCATTTGTACATTGTTAGAACACTGTATATATATATAATATGACATTTGTAATGTCTTTACTGTTTTGAAACTTCTGTATGTGTAATGTTTACTGTTAATTTTTGTTGTTTTTCACTTTATATATTCACTTTGTATGTTGTCTACCTCACTTGCTATGGCAATGTTAACACACGTTTCCCATGCCAATAAAGCCCTTGAATTGAATTGAATTTAATTGAGAGGAGAGAGAGAGAGACATAGAGAGAGAGAGAGGAGAGAGAGAGGAGAGAGGAAGGAGAGAGAGAGAGGAGAGAGAGAGAGAGAGCGAGAGAGAGTGTGAGAGAGGAGAGTATAGAGAGACGAGAGACATGAGAGAGAGAGAGGATAGGAGAGAGAGAAGAGAGAGAGAGAGAGAGAGAGAGGAGAAGGGAGGAAGGAAAGATGAGAGGAGGGAGAGAGAGGAGAGGGTATGGAGGGAGAGGGTGAGAGGGAGAGGGAGGAGGAGGAGAGGAGAGAGAGAGGGAGGAGAGAGGATGAGAGAGAAAGAGAGAGAGAGAAGAGGTAGAGAGAGAGAGAGAGAGGTAGAAAGAGAGGTAGAGAGAGAGAGAGGTAGAAAGAGAGAGAGAGAGAGGAGAGGGAGGAGAAGAGAGAGTGGAGAGAGAGAGAGGAAGAGAGCAGAGAGAGAGAGAGAGAGAGAGGGAGGAGGAGGAAAGAGAGAGAGATTTGGGCAATAACACTATGACAGCAGTATATTACATCCCAGTCGGAGCGGAATGAGTCTGTTTTCATGTAAAGTGTCAGTGTGACTACCGACCACTCTGCTCCACTTGGCCTAGTATTGCTATCTCTCTATTGCTCCCTTACTCACTCTCTCCATTCCCTTTAAACTGCCTGTGCAACAGTGTGTCTTTGTGTTTAAGCTGTATGCCTGTGAGGTCTGCAGAGAGAAATAGCACATTTGTTTGCCTCTAAGCAGCGATAGCAGAGAGCAATCCCATCGAACCCATAATGATAGCTTTCGATAACCAACAATCAAACATCCATCTGTACCCCTAGAGAGATCCTTTACCTCTAGAGGGAGAGATGAAGAGAGGGAGAGGTGGGAGAAAAAGGGGGAGGGGGGGTTATGGAGATGTGTGAGGGAGAGAGATGACTAAAGAGAGGAGTGAGGGAGAGAGATGACTAAAGAGAGGAGTGAGGGAGAGAGATGACTAAAGAGAGGAGTGAGGGAGAGAGATGACTAAAGAGAGGAGTGAGGGAGAGAGATGACTAAAGAGAGGAGTGAGGGAGAGAGATGACTAAAGAGAGGAGTGAGGGAGAGAGATGACTAAAGAGAGGAGTGAGGGAGAGAGATGACTAAAGAGAGGAGTGAGGGAGAGAGATGACTAAAGAGAGGAGTGAGGAGTGAGGAGTGGGTTGATTCACTGATGTGGTCATCCTGTCTGGGTTGGCGCCCCCCCTTGGGTTGTGCCATGGCAGAGATCTTTGTGGGCTATATCCCTCTAGTGGTGTAGGGGCTGTGCTTTGGCAAAGTGGGTGGGGTTATATCCTTCCTGTTTGGCCCTGTCTGGGGGTGTCCTCGGATGGGGCCACAGTGTCTCCTGACCCCTCCTGTCTCAGCCTCCAGTATTTATGCTGCAGTAGTTAATGTGTCGGGGGGCTGGGGTCAGTTTGTTATATCTGGAGTACTTCTCCTGTCCTATTCAGTGTCCTGTGTGAATCTATGTGTGCGTTCTCTAATTCTCTCTTTCTCTCTCTCTCTCTCTGAGGACCTGAGCCCTAGGACCATGCCCCAGGACTGGAACGAATTGCAAAAATCGCTGAAGTTGGAGACTTTTATCTCCCTCACCATCTTCAAACATCAGCTATCTGAGCAGCTAACCGATCGCTGCAGCTGTACATAGTCTATTGGTAAATAGCCCACCCTACCTCATCCCCATACTGTTTTTATTTATTTACTTCTCTGCTCTTTTGCACACCAATATCTCTACCTGTACATGACCATCTGATCATTCATCACTCCAGTGTTAATTCTGCAAAATTGTAATTATTCACCTACCTCCTCATGCCTTTTGCACACATTGTATATAGACTCCCCCTTTGTTTTCTACTGTGTTATTGACTTGTTAATTGTTTACTCCATGTGTAACTCTTTGTTGTCTGCTCACACTGCTATGCTTTATCTTGGCCAGGTCGCAGTTGCAAATGAGAACTTGTTCTCAACTAGCCTACCTGGTTAAATAAAGGTGAAAAATAAAAAATAAAAAATAATAATAATAAACCTGAGCCCTAGGACCATGCCCCAGGACTACCTGACATGATGCCTCCTTGCTGTCCCCAGTCCACCTGACCGTGCTGCTGCTCCAGTTTCAACTGTTCTGCCTTATTAATATACGACCATGCTGGTAATTTATGAACATTTGAACATCTTGGCCATGTTCTGTTATAATCTACACCTGGCACAGCCAGAAGAGGACTGGCCACCCCACATAGCCTGGTTCCTCTCTAGGTTTCTTCCTAGGTTTTGGCCTTTCTAGGGAGTTTTTCCTAGCCACCGTGCTTCTACACCTGCATTGCTTGGCTGTTTGGGGTTTTAGGCTGGGTTTCTGTACAGCACTTTGAGATATCAGCTGATGTACGAAGGGCTATATAAATACATTTGATTTGATTTGATTTGAGGGAGAGAGTTGACGATGTACACAGAGAGGACCACACTACTATTAAAAAGTTTTGGGGTCACTTAGAAATGTCCTTGTTTTTTTCCATTAAAATAACATCAAATTGATCAGAAATACAGTGTAGACATTGTTTATGTTGTAAATGACTATTGCAGCTGGAAACTAATGGAATATCTACATAGGCGTACAGAGGTCCATTATCAGCAACCATCACTCCTGTGTTCCAATGGCACTTTGTGTTAGCTAATCCAAGTTGAAAATTTGAAAAGGCTAATTGATCATTTGAAAAACATTTTGGAATCATGTTAGCACAGCTGAAAACTGTTGACCTGATTAAAGAAGCAATAAAACTGTCCTTCTTTAGACTAGTTAAGTATCTGGAGCATCAGCATTTGTGGGTTAGATTACAGGCTCAAAATGGCCAGAAACAAAGACCTTTCTTCTGAAACTAGTCAGTCTATTCTTGTTCTGAAAAATGAAGGCTATTCCATGCAATAAATTGCCAAGAAACTGAAGATCTCGTACAATGCTGTGTACTACTCCCTTCACAGAACAGCGCAAACTGGCCCTAACCAGAATAGAAAGAGGAGTGGGAGGCCCCGGTGCACAACTGAGCAAGATGACAAGTAGATTAGAGTGTCTAGTTTGAGAAACAGACGCCTCACAAGTCCTCAACTGGCAGCTTCATTAAATAGTACCCGCAAAACACCAGTCTCAACGTCAACAGTGAAGAGGTGATTCCGGGATGCTGGCCTTCTAGGCAGAGTTGCAAAGAAAAAGCCATATCTCAGACTGGCCAATGAAAAGGAAAGATTTACTGAAAAAAGAAAAGAATACCTAGTTTTTTTTACAGAATCTGGACAAAAACAATGTTGAATTTAAATTTTTTTAAAGTGGAATTACAGTTGACTGTTTTGCTGCTGGTAATATTTTTGTAAAACATGTTGATGTATCAATAAGGTGATCCGCTGGTTAAATCATTGACCATTACTACTAAGATACTAAGACAAGTACTAAGATACTGTTTTGGAATGCCTGATGACCTGTTTTGGAATGCCTGATGATCTGTTTTGGAATGCCTGATGATCTGTTTTGGAATGCCTGATGACCTGTTTTGGAATGCCTGATGATCTGTTTTGGAATGCCTGATGATCTGTTTTGGAATGCCTGGTGATCTGTTTTGGAATGCCCGATGATCTGTTTTGGAATGCCTGATGATCTGTTTTGGAATGCCTGATGACCTGTTTTGGAATGCCTGATGAGCTGTTTTGGAATGCCTGATGATCTGTTTTGGAATGCCTGATGATCTGTATTGGAATGCCTGATGAACTGTTTTGGAATGCCTGATGATCTGTTTGGAATGCCTGATGATCTGTTTTGGAATGCCTGATGACCTGTTTTGGAATGCCTGATGACCTGTTTTGGAATGCCTGATGACCTGTTTTGGAATGCCTGATGATCTGTTTTGAATGCCTGATGACCTGTTTTGGAATCCCTGATGACCTGTTTTGGAATGCCTGATGACCTGTTTTGGAATGCCTGATGACCTGTTTTGGAATGCCTGATGACCTGTTTTGGAATGCCTGATGACCTGTTTTGGAATGCCTGATGACCTGTTTTGGAATGCCTGATGACCTGTTTTGGAATGCCTGATGACCTGTTTTGGAATGCCTGATGACCTGTTTTGGAATGCCTGATGACCCGTTTTGGAATGCCTGATGACCTGTTTTGGAATGCCTGATGACCTGTTTTGGAATGCCTGATGACCTGTTTTGGAATGCCTGATGACCTGTTTTGGAATGCCTGATGACCTGTTTTGGAATGCCTGATGACCTGTTTTGGAATGCCTGATGACCTGTTTTGGAATGCCTGATGACCTGTTTTGGAATGCCTGATGACCTGTTTTGGAATGCCTGATGATCTGTTTTGGAATGCCTGATGACCTGTTTTGGAATGCCTGATGACCTGTTTTGGAATGCCTGATGACCTGTTTTGGAATGCCTGATGACCCGTTTTGGAATGCCTGATGACCTGTTTTGGAATGCCTGATGACCTGTTTTGGAATGCCTGATGACCTGTTTTGGAATGCCTGATGACCTGTTTTGGAATGCCTGATGACCTGTTTTGGAATGCCTGATGACCTGTTTTGGAATGCCTGATGATCTGTTTTGGAATGCCTGATGACCTGTTTTGGAATGCCTGATGACCTGTTTTGGAATGCCTGATGACCCGTTTTGGATCTTTTTGACCCTTTTAATAATAAATATATATATATATGTTACCCCCCCTTTTTCTCCCCGATTTCAATCTTGTCTCATCGCTGCAACTCCCCAACAGGCTTGGGAGGTGAAGCTGGAGTCATGCGTCCTTACGAAACATGACCCGCCAAACCGCGCTTCTTAACACACCACCCACTTAACCCGGAAGCCAGCCGCACCAATGTGTTAGAGGAAAACACGGTTCACCTGACGACCGAGGTGCGCCAGCAGGCGCCCGGTCCGTCACAAGGTGTGAGCCAAGTATAACATATGACCACCCTTCCCACCTCGGCGTAAATGATCAACCCTGCCAGTGCACCAGTTTTTACATGACAAAACTGACGTGCACCACCTTAGTGGCCGCCTTAGCACCAGCCGAAAGTAGAGCCCGGGATGAGTTGACCTCTGACCTGCCATGATGTCTAATGAACACACTACCACCATACTGAGAGAGACGGACCAGGATGAGTTGACCTCTGACCTGCCGTACTCTATACTTACATGTTCTTTACTCTGTGGTAGTTTGTGTTAAAAATAATAATAATGATTAAGTGGTGCAAACAAGTTGTGGAAAACCACTGTCCATCAATCTTGATTAAAGTCATTTAACCGGATTAAAAGCCCAACTAAAACAGTGTGTGTTCCCTGAGGGGTGAAGGAGTAGAGCAGGAATCATCAACTACATTCAGCCACGGGCTGATTTTTTAAATTAAACACGACGCAACGCGGAGTGCCTGGACACAGTCCTTAGCTGTGATCACACTGTGATCACACAGTCGTCTGGAACAGCTGATGCTCTCATGCATGCCTCAGTGTTGCTTGCCTCGAAGCGAGAGGAGGAGAGAAGGAGACCAGGAAAGAGGAGGAGACAGAGAGAGGGGGAGAGGAGGAGACAGGGAGAGAAGAGGAGAGAAGGAGAGAAGGGGAGAGGAGGAGAGAGGGGTAGAGGAGGAGAGAAGAGGGAGAGGAGGAGAGGAGTAGATAGGGAGAGAGGAGGAGACAGGGAGGGAGGAGAAGGAGACCAGGAGAGAAGAGATGAGGAGGAGGCTGGACAGTGGAAAATTAATCTTTCATTTTATTTCCAGCAATATGCTGTGTGGTGATTGGGGTCAGGGTGGAAGAAGACCTAGTGCTCTGTCTTGTACTTTACTACTGATTTCTCACTCAATCACTCACTCACTCACTCACACACATACATACCCCCCCAGTGATCTGTCTTATGTATTACTACCATGTTTGTGACTAATGACAACACCATTCAACAACCATCTGGGAAGTTGAAAAATCACCTTGGTAACCCACAGCCTCCCACTGTTCTTGTACAGATTGTGTGTGTGTGAGTGTGTGTGTATGGTGTGTGTGTGTGTATGGTGTGTGTGTGTTTGTTTGTGTGTCTATGGTGTGTTTGTGTGTGTTTGTGAGTGTACAGTGTGTGTGTGTGTGTGTGTATGGTGTGTGTGTGTTTGTGTCTGTACGGTGTGTTTGTGTGTGTACGGTGTGTGTGTATGATGTATGTGTGTGTGTATGTTTGTGTGTGTACGGTGTGTGTGTGTGTGTACGGTGTGTGTGTGTGCTTACTGCCATAGTGAGTAAGAGAGCAGTAGTAGCAGCACGTATTAGTTTGAGAATGATGGACAGAAGTTGGATGGCAGTTCAATCACTGTAATCAGTAATTATAGTGGGTAATATGGTGACTGTAGTTAAATCGCTTTGGGACGGTATTCAGACCTCTTGACTTTCAGGGGCTTGTAAACTATTACAGACTACAAAGGGAAGCACAGCCGCGAGCTGCCCAGTGACACGAGCCTACCAGATGAGCTAAATCACTTCTATGCTTGCTTTGAGGCAAGCAACACTGAGGCATGCATGAGAGCATCAGCTGTTCTGGACGACTGTGTGATCACACTCTCCGTAGCCGACGTGAGTAAGACCTTTAAACAGGTCAACATACACAAGGCTGCGGGGCCAGACGGATTACCAGGACGTGTGCTCCGGGCATGTGCTGACCAACTGGCAGGTGTCTTCACTGACATTTTCAACATGTTCCTGACTAAGTCTAAGTCTGACTAAGTCATGTTTTAAGCAGACCACCATAGTCCCTGTGCCCAAGAACACTAAGGCACCTGCCTAAATGACTACCGACCCGTAGCACACACATCCATAGCCATGAAGTGCTTTGAAACACTGGTCATGGCTCACATCAACACCATTATCCCAGAAACCCTAGACCCACTCCAATTTGCATACCGCCCAAACAGATACACAGATGATGCAATCTCTGGTCAAAAGGAACACCTTCCTGTGAATGCTATTCATTGACTACAGCTCAGAGTTGAACACCATAGTACCCTAAAAGCTCATCACTAAGCTAAGGATCCTGGGACTAAACACCTCTGCAACTGGATCCTGGACTTCCTGACAGGCCACCCCTAGGTGGTGAGGGTAGGTAGCAACACATCTGCCACGCTGATCCTCAACACTGGAGCCCCCCAGGGGTGTGTGCTCAGTCCCCTCTTGTACTCCCTGTTCACCCACGACCGCGTGGCCAGACAGGACTCCAACACCATCATTAAGTTAGCAGATGACAGAAGTGTTAAGCCTGATCTCCTCGAGTCTTCTTGGGTATGACGCTACAAACTTAGAACAGCTGTATATAGGGGATTCTCCCATTCTTCTCTGCAGATCGTCTCAAACTCTGTCAGGCTGGATGGGGAGTGTCACTGCACAGCTATTTGCAGGTCTCTCTCCAGAGATGTTCAATCGGGTTCAAGTCCGGGCTCTGGCTGAGCCAATCAAGAACATTCAGAGACTTGTCCCGAAGCCACTCCTGTGTTGTCTTGGCTGTGTGCTTAGGTTCGTTGTCCAGTTGGAAGATGAACCTTCACCCCCAGTCTTAGGTCCTTAGCTCTCTGGAGCAGGTTTTCATCAAGGATCTCTCTGTAATTTGCTCCGTTAATCTTTCCCTCGATTCTGACTAGTCTCTCAGTTCCTGCCGCTGAAAAACAGCTTCACCGTAGGGATGGTGCCAAGTTTCCAACGGATGTGAAGCTTGTCATTCATGCTAAAAAGTTCAATCTTGGTTTCATCTTTCTCATGGTCAGAGTTCTTTAGGTGCCTCTTGGCAAACTCCAAGTGGGCTGTCATGTGCCTTTTACTGAGGAGTGGCTTCCGTTTGGCCACTCTACCATAAAGGCCTGATTGTTGGAGTGCTTCATAGGCGGTTGTCCTTCTGGAAGGTTCTCCCATCTCCGCAGAGGAACTCTGAAGCTCTGTCAGAGTGACCAATGTGTGTGTGTGTGTGTGTGTGTGTGTGTGTGTGTGTGTGTGTGTGTGTGTGTGTGTGTGTGTGTGTGTGTGTGTGTGTGTGTGTGTGTGTAGGGATGTGTGTGTGTGTGTGTGTGTAGTGATGTTTTTGGGTATGCGTGTTTGTGTGTGTGTGTATGTAGGGATGTTTTGGGTATCTGTTGTAGGGATGTTTTGGGTATCTTGTTGTAGGGATGTTTTGGGGATGTTTGTAGGGATGTTTTGGGGATGTTTGTAGGGATGTTTTGGGTATGATGATCTTGATACAAACTTTTACAGATATACAAGAGAGTATCTTGTCTGGCTGTATCACTGCCCGGCAACTGCACCGCCCACAACCGCAGGGCTCTCTAGAGGGTGGTGCGATCTGCCCAATGCATCACCGGGGGCACACTGCCTGCCCTCCAGGACACCCACACCACCCGATGTCACAGGAAGGCCAAAAATATCATAAAGGATATCAACCACCTGAGCCACTGCCTGTTCACCCCGTTATCATCCAGAAGGCGAGGTCAGTACAGGTGCATCAAAACTGGGACTGAGAGACTGAAAAACAGTTTTCATCTCAAGGCCATTAAACTGTTAAAATAGCCATCACTATCCGGCTACCACCCGGTTACTCAACCCTGCACCTTGGAGGCTGCTGCCCTATATACATAGACATAATGTTTACATACTGATTTACTCATCTCATATGTACAGTATATAGTCCATTCTACTGTATTCTAGTCAATGCTACTCCGTCATTGTTCATCCTAATATTTCTATTTTTCTTTATTTCATTAATTCCATTCTTTTACTTTTAGATGTGTGTGTATTGTTGTGAATTGTTAGATACTACTGCGCTGTTGGAGCTAGGAACACGAGCATTTTACTACAACCCGCAATAACATTTGATTTGGATTTGATTAGTGACCGGGATGCCCCCCATTGATTTTGTTAGTCACTCTCACTCGGATATAATTTTAGAAATATTTCTGTCCACCCTGGAAAAATTTGTAGATTTGCAGATAATTAACAATTCAAATGAAGTTCAGATGTTTTTTTGTGGCATCCCTGTCCTATATACTACATTTGACCAGGGCCTGGTGGGTACAGACATTAATTGATTGTTGTTCTATTACTCAGATAACCTTCATCATCTCCTCCCTCTTCTCCTTCTCCTCCCCAATCCACAACACCAAACTCAATCTATTCTGCTTTTCTCTGCCTGAAAAAAAAAGTGCCTTCATTCAACCTTACCTCAAACAATAATAGGAAGTCTACGTTATCTGGAGCCCAGAGGAGTGACTCTCTATTCAGACCTCAAGGCAACAATGGGATTAATTAGAAGAAAAAAAACTGTCAAGCTCACCAAACTATTCCCTCGTCTATTCTCGTCGGAACAGATGGATCTGGTGAGTAGACAAGGCTCAGAGTCCCAAATGACACCCTATGTCCTGTTTAGTGTACTAGTTTTAACCAGAGCCCTATGGGCCCTGGAGTAGTGATCTATATAGGTAATAGGGAGCCATTTGGGATGCAGCCTATATACCTGGATTAGTAGGTAGAAGGCCATTGACGACAGGAGGGGAGAGGAGGACCTTTGTTTGTCCTCTGCTCTAACACTATCTATTTTCTTAACCGTTTTTCCACGCTTGAAATTGTATGCAGAAAGCCCTTATCCTTTTACATTGAAAATAAAGAATGGTTGGCAATGTTCTTGTTCCCATCCTGCTGAACATGTATATATTATGAAACAAATGGCTCTCTCTACTTTGTGTCGACTGCTCTCTAAACGGACTGACGTGGCGTTCCTACCTTGGTCCAGACATAGCCCTGGTTCTGCTAGCCTCAAGACTCCATCTCTGGCCCTGTTCCATAGCCCTGGTTCTACCAGCTTCACGTCTCCATCTCTGGCCCTGTTCTGTAGCCCTGGTTCTGCCATCCTCAAGGCTCGATCTCTGACCCTTCTCCATAGCCCTGGTTCTACCAGCTTCACGTCTCCATCTCTGGCCCTGTTCTGTAGCCCTGGTTCTGCCATCCTCAAGGCTCGATCTCTGACCCTTCTCCATAGCCCTGGTTCTACCAGCTTCACGTCTCCATCTCTGGCCCTGTTCTGTAGCCCTGGTTCTGCCATCCTCAAGGCTCGATCTCTGACCCTTCTCCATAGCCCTGGTTCTACCAGCTTCACGTCTCCATCTCTGGCCCTGTTCTGTAGCCCTGGTTCTGCCATCCTCAAGGCTCCATCTCTGACCCTTCTCCATAGCCCTGGTTCTACCAGCTTCACGTCTCCATCTCTGGCCCTGTTCTGTAGCCCTGGTTCTGCCATCCTCAAGGCTCGATCTCTGACCCTTCTCCATAGCCCTGGTTCTACCAGCTTCACGTCTCCATCTCTGGCCCTGTTCTGTAGCCCTGGTTCTGCCATCCTCAAGGCTCCATCTCTGACCCTTCTCCATAGCCCTGGTTCTACCAGCTTCACGTCTCCATCTCTGGCCCTGTTCTGTAGCCCTGGTTCTGCCATCCTCAAGGCTCGATCTCTGACCCTTCTCCATAGCCCTGGTTCTTTTTTGAATTTTACCCCGTTTTCTCCCCAATGTGGTCCCTCATGGTAAACTTGGTGTAGTCCCTCATGGTAAACTTGGTGTGGTCCCTCATGGTAAACTTGCCGTGGTCCCTCATGGTAAACATGGTGTGGTCCCTCATGGTAAACTTGCCGTGGTCCCTCATGGTAAACTTGGTGTGGTCCCTCATGGTAAACTTGGTGTGGTCCCTCATGGTAAACTTGGTGTGGTCCCTCATGGTAAACTTGGTGTGGTCCCTCATGGTAAACTTGGTGTGGTCCCTCATGGTAAACTTGGTGTGGTCCCTCATGGTAAACTTGGTGTGGTCCCTCATGGTAAACTTGGTGTGGTCCCTCATGGTAAACTTGGTGTGGTCCCTCATGGTAAACTTGGTGTAGTCTCTCATGGTAAACTTGGTGTGGTCCCTCATGGTAAACTTGGTGTGGTCCCTCATGGTAAACTTGGTGTGGTCCCTCATGGTAAACTTGGTGTGGTCCCTCATGGTAAACTTGGTGTGGTCCCTCATGGTAAACTTGGTGTGGTCCCTCATGGTAAACTTGGTGTGGTCCCTCATGGTAAACATGCCATAGTCCCTCATGGTAAACATGCCGTGGTCCCTCATGGTAAACATGCCATGGTCCCTCATGGTAAACACTCGTATAGTGTTTATGTGTAACACTGGGTCCATCCCTCTACTATAATTTTAGTTCCTTCTGGAACCTCTAACTCAGAGGGACCAGATAAACTGACGAACATCAGTGGTCCTCAGTGGTCAACGACAAAACGTCTGTCACGTCCTGACCTTAGTTCCTTTTTTATGTCTCTATTTTAGTTTGGTCAGGGCGTGAGTTGGGGTGGGCATTCTGCATTTTGTGTTCTATGTTTCCTATTTCTATGTGTTTGACCTGGTATGGTTCCCAATCAGAGGTAGCTGTCAATCGTTGTCTCTGATTGAGAACCATACTTAGGCAGCCTGTTTTTCCCACTTGATTTGTGGGTAGTTGTTTTCTGTCTCTGTGTCTCTACCAGACAGGACTGTTTCGGTTGTGCTTTTGTTTACTTTGTGTTTCAGTGTTCAGTTATTGAATACATTTAACACGGACACCTCACCACGCTGCACTTTGGTCCTCACCTTCTTCCACCAACGAAAACCGTTACAACTTCAGAGTTTCTCACTGTAGGTCGTTCTCCACGGAGGACATGTTTCTGCTGTACAAATCAAATGCATGTCTGAAAGCACTAACATGCCACTGCATTATCCAGAATGCTAGCTGAAATGGATTGAATCTAGGCCATAGATTCTATAAACTGAAATTTTCTAAAACCAACATGCTCTGAGGGGAATGTTTAGCTGGTATTGGGATAACTTCTGAGGGGAATGTTTAGCTGGTATTGGGATAACTTCTGAAGGGAATGTTTAGCTGGTATTGGGATAACTTCTGAAGGGAATGTTTAGCTGGTATTGGGATAACTTCTGAAGGGAATGTTTAGCTGGTACAGGGATAACTTCTGAGGGGAATGTTTAGCTGGTATTGGGCTAACTTCTGAGGGGAATGTTTAGCTGGTACAGGGATAACTTCTGAAGGGAATGTTTAGCTGGTACAGGGATAACTTCTGAGGGGAATGTTTAGCTGGTATTGGGATAACTTCTGAGGGGAATGTTTAGCTGGTATAGGGATAACTTCTGAAGGGAATGTTTAGCTGGTACAGGGATAACTTCTGAGGGGAATGTTTAGCTGGTATAGGGATAACTTCTGAGGGGAATGTTTAGCTGGTACAGGGATAACTTCTGAAGGGAATGTTTAGCTGGTACAGGGATAACTTCTGAAGGGAATGTTTAGCTGGTATAGGGATAACTTCTCAGGTCGAATGTTTAACTGCTTCTCAGCCTCGAGTGGTTGAAAATAACTTTATGCTGCGAAACACTGTGATATCCTGTTGCTGTAATGCACTACCCCCCTGCCAGGATGGGACCACAGAAACAGTATTACTACAACAGACATTCACATTCAAGTCAATGTTCCATGATGGATGAAACGGCGGGCAGTATTTCAGTCCTGTTGCTGTAATGCACTACCCCCTGCTTTGAGCGGAAAGCCACCTGATGGTAGGGCTAGTCAGAAGGTACACTTATCCTGCATGGATGGATTTGATGTGGTAAACAACTTCACACTGGTTCAGATGTAACAGCTAGACCTGGGGCCCGTTGGTTATATTGTACAGGACTAAGCTAAATCAGTGTATTCACACGTTTATTTATCCAGGTAGGCTAGTTGACAACAAGTTCTCATTTACAATTGAGACCTGGCCAAGATAAAGCACAGCAGTTCGACACATACAACAACACAGAGTTACACATGGAGTAAAACAAACATAGAGTCAATAATACAATAGAAGAAGTCTATATACAGTGTGTGCAAATGAGGTAAGATAAGGGAGGTAAGGCAATAAATAGGCCATAGTGACGAAGTAATTACAACATACCAATTAAACACTGGAGTGAATAGATGTGCAGAAGATGAATGTGCAAGTAGAGATACTGGGGTGCAAAGGAGCAAGATAAATAAATAAATAAATACAGTATTGGGATGAGGTAGTTGGATGGGCTTTTTACAGATGGGCTATGTACAGGTGCAATGATCTGTGAGCTGCTCTGACAGCTGGTGCTTAAAGCTAGTGAGGGAGATAAGTGTTACCAGTTTCAGAGATTTTTGCAGTTCGTTCCAATCATTGCCAGCAGAGAACTGGAAGGAAAGACGACCAAAGGAGGAATTGGCTTTGGGGGTGACCAGTGAGATATACCTTCTGGAGCGTGTGCTACGAGTGGGTGAGGCTATGGTTACCAGTGAGCTGAGAAAAGGCGGGGCTTTACCTAGCAAAGACTTATAGATGACCTGGAGCCAGTGGGTTTGGCAACGAGTATGAAGCGAGGGCCAGCCAATGAGAGAGTACAGGTCACAGTGGTGGGTAGTATTTGGGGCTTTGGTGGCAAAACGTATGGCACTGTGATAGACTGCATCCAATTTGTTGAGTAGAGTGTTGGAGGCTATTTTGTAGATGACATCGCCGAAGTCGAGGATCGGTAGGATGGTCAATTTTACAAGGGCATGTTTGGCAGCATGAGTGAAGGATGATTTGTTGCGAAATAGGAAGCCGATTCTAGATTTAATTTTGGATTGGAGATGCTTAATATGAGTCTGGAAGGAGAGTTTAAAGTCTAGCCAGACACCCAGGTATTTGTAGTTGTCCACATATTCTAAGTCAGAACCGTCCAGAGTAGTGATGTTGGACAGGCGGGCAGGTGCAGGCAGCGATCGGTTGAAAAGCATGCATTTAGTTTTACTTGTATTTAAGAGCAGTTGAAGGCCTCGGAAGGAGAGTTGTATGGCATTGAAGCTCGTCTGGAGGCTAGTTAACACAGTGTCCCAAGAAGGACTAGAATGATACAGAATGTTCACATGACAGGTACATGTGACAGCTAGACCTGGGCCCGTTGGTTCTACTGTACAGGACTAAACTAAATCAGTGTATTCACACATGACAGGTACAGATGTGACAGCAGTGGATATGAGTTGGGTTCCTTTTCATTTTGCCCAACTAACTCTGGTCAGTAAATTACTAAATACCTTTTTCAGAGACTACTAGTGATGCAACAAAAAAAAGGCTTTAAAAAATCCATTTGATAGATGGATCTGGTTAACAATGTAGCGACTTACCTGGGCCCATTGGGTTCTACTGTACGGGGGACCAAACTAAATCAGTGTATTCACACATGACAGGTACATATGTGACAGCTAGATCTGGGCCCATTGGGTTCTACTGTACGGGGGACCAAACTAAATCAGTGTATTCACACATGACAGGTACATATGTGACAGCTAGACCTGGGCCCATTGGGTTCTACTGTACGGGGGACTAAACTAAATCAGTGTATTCACACATGACAGGTACATATGTGACAGCTAGACCTGGGCCCATTGGGTTCTACTGTACGGGGGACTAAACTAAATCAGTGTATTCACACATGACAGGTACATATGTGACAGCTAGACCTGGGCCCATTGGGTTCTACTGTACGGGGGACTAAACTAAATCAGTGTATTCACACATGACAGGTACATATGTGACAGCTAGACCTGGGCCCATTGGGTTCTACTGTACGGGGGACTAAACTAAATCAGTATATTCACAGGTTCAGATGTAACAGCAGTGGGCCTGAATTAAGCTACATTTAGAAGTAGTTGAATTGAACTCAGGTCAACAGTAAAATGAGCAGCATGTTGCTTGTAAAGACCGGTAAGGGGACATACAGTAAGACGGTGGTGATGAATGGCCCTATACAGAGAGTCGAAGGACAAAAGAGATCTACACACAATGTCTTCCAGTTTCAACACCATTGTACATCCACTAGAGGTACACAGTGAGAGAAGAAGAAGAAGAAAAGCAATCAGAAAATCCTTGGGAATATCTTTTGGAGTCCTCAAAGAAAGTATATTAAAACATGGAGGAAGAACAGTCCCTTCAGTTTCATTCAAATTGGTTTCATCCTTGTATTATTCATTCCCTATTTCTCAAAAGATTGAAATAACATGTCTTTTTGTCACTAGAAACATTACTCAATGTATAATGAAGTGCCCAAGTAGCAATGATTATGAATAATAACAAAGGGCGAACAGACGCAGTGACATAAAGTGCAGACAGGGAGGGTGGAGGGAGGGAGGGGGGGAGGGAGGAGGGAAGGGTGGAGGGAGGGAGGGGGGGAGGGAGGGAGGAGGGAAGGGTGGAGGGAGGGAGGGGGGGAGGGAGGAAGGAAGGGTGGAGGGAGGAAGGGAGGGAGGGAGGGAGGGAGGGAGGGAGGGAGGGAGGGAGGGAGGGAGGGAGGGAGGGAGGGAGGGAGGGAGGGAGGGAGGGAGGGAGGGAGGGAGGGAGGGAGGGAGGGAGGGAGGGGGAAGGGAGGAGGGAAGGGTGGAGGGAGGAAGGAAGGGTGAAAGGAGGAGGGAAGGGTGGAGGGAGGAAGGGAGGGAGGGAACATAGAGGGAGGGAGGGAGGGAGGGAGGGAGGGAGGGAGGGAGGGAGGGAGGGAGGGAGGGAGGGAGGGAGGGAGGGAGGGAGGGAGGGAGGGAGGGAGGGAGGGAGGGAGGGAGGGAACATAGAGGGAGCATAGAGGGTGGAGGGTGGAGGCTTACTACCAGAACGCAAATGTATCCCCCAAATGTCACCCTATTCCCTATATAGTGCACTACTTTTAACCAGAGCCCTATGGCACCCTATTCCCTGTATAGTGCACTACTTTAGACCAGAGCCCTATGGAACCCTATTCCCTATATAGTGCACTACTTTTAACCAGAGCCCTATGGAACCCTATTCCCTGTATAGTGCACTACTTTAGACCAGAGCCCTATGGAACCCTATTCCCTGTATAGTGCACTACTTTTAACTAGAGCCCATTGAATCCAGTGTATGGCTGTGGATGGACTGCATTGTTTGAATGGAATGCTGGCATATGTAAAGGATAAACACCGACGTTCTGTACATCACCTTGGAAAAATGACCTCCGCCAGGGGGCTCGCCTCGACCCCCTGCCTCCTCCATTACGTTCTGTACATCACCTTGGAGAAATGACCTCCGCCAAGGGGCTCACCTCGTCCCTCTGCCGCCTCCATTACGTTCTGTACATCACCTTGGAAATAATGACCTCTGCCAGGGGGCTGTACATCACCTTGGAAATAATGGAGAAGGCAGAGGGATGAGGCGAGCCCCCTGGCGGAGGTCATTTCTCCAAGGTGATGTACAGAACGTAATGGAGGAGGCAGGGGGATGAGGTGAGCCCCTTGGCGGAGGTCATTTCTCCAAGGTGATGTACAGAACGTAATGGAGGAGGCAGAGGGACAAGGTGAGCCCCTTGGCGGAGGTCATTTCTCCAAGGTGATGTACAGAACGTAATGGAGGAGGCAGGGGGATGAGGTGAGCCCCTTGGCGGAGGTCATTTTTCCAAGGTGATGTACAGAACGTAATGGAGGCGGCAGAGAGACGAGGTGAGCCCCTTGGCGGAGGTAATTTTTCCAAGGTGATGTACAGAACGTAATGGAGGCGGCAGAGGGACGAGGTGAGCCCCTTGGCAGAGGTCATTATTTCCAAGGTGATGTACAGAACGTAATGGAGGCGGCAGAGGGACGAGGTGAGCCCCTTGGCGGAGGTCATTTTTCCAAGGTGATGTACAGAACGTAATGGAGGAGGCAGGGGAACGAGGTGAGCCCCTTGGCGGAGGTCATTTTTCCAAGGTGATGTACAGAACGTAATGGAGGAGGCAGGGGGCTCGCCTCATCCCTCTGCCTTCTCCATTATTTCCAAGGTGATGTACAGAACGTAATGGAGGCGGCAGAGGGACGAGGTCAGCCCCTTGGCGGAGGTCATTTTTCCAAGGTCATGTACAGAACGTCGGCGTTTATCCTTTACATATTCCAGCATTCCATTCAAACAATGCAGTCCATCCACAGCCATACACTGGATGAAATAATGGATGGACTATTCAATGGGCTCTAGTTAAAAGTAGTGCACTATACAGGGAATAGGGTTCCATAGGGCTCTGGTTAAAAGTAGTGCACTATATAGGGAATAGGGTTCCATAGGGCTCTGGTCTAAAGTAGTGCACTATACAGGGAATAGGGTTCCATAGGGCTCTAGTCAAACAATATAGTCCATCGACAGCCATACACTGGATGAAATCAGTTGATGATTGGACTTAGACAAGTCGTAAATGCAACAAAGACTGATATTGTATCATAGCACTCACAGCTTTCCAAGAAAACAACAAAAAATGTTAACATTTATGGTCTGTTTATACATATTTTAGAGACTATTTATACCAGAAATTGGTATACAAGCCGTATAAACTGCATTCATAATCATGTGACAATATTTCAGTTTGCCAATAATTATATTATACACCTTCTGATATAGCACATACCTTACTTTTATTTTCCTGCATAAGTCAAATCACGGTTATTATACTTCTACTGCCAATCATTCCAATTAGACTGGTTTGAAATTCTCCCTGACTAATATGGCTGCCATTCTTCACCCCATTCTGGAACTGAAGGTTTATGAAAAATGCCCCTCTAGTAATTTAATAGGATCTCTACGGTTCAGACAAATCAGTACACTTGGTCCACCGGCTCGGAGTGAAGGTTCGGGCATGTGTGTGTGTGTGTGTGTGTGTGTGTGCGTACGCGTTCTTGTGTTTAGTATACAACTTTTTTTTAGGACTCACCAGCACACTTGGTCCTGGCCCTGAGAGGAGGCCCGGGGGCCCCAGTCCCTCCATCCAGGGGCCTGGTCAACAGCACACTGATCTCATAGTCTGTGTCTGGTGTCAGGTGACCTATCTTATGGGTGGTCTTGTCCACAGGCTGCAGGTCATACATGGTCCCTGACACCGTACGGTACTCCACCTGGGAAAAGGGTTGGAAGATATGTCCCAGGGATGTCCAATACAGGTCCAACACAGTTGATTTAACTAAGCCACTCATCATCAAGTGTCTGATGAGTAGAATCATGCAAAAACAAATGTGCATCTCTTTGGTTCCCCAGGACCAGTATTGGGAAATACTGCTATAGACACTATGGTGAATACTGCTATAGACACTATGGTGAATACTGCTATAGACACTATGGTGAATACTGCTATAGACACTATGGTGAATACTGCTATAGACACTATGGTGAATACTGCTATAGACACTATGGTGAATACTGCTATAGACACTATGGTGAATACTGCTATAACACTATGGTGAATACTGCTATAGACACTATGGTGAATACTGCTATAGACACTATGGTGAATACTGCTATAGACACTATGGTGAATACTGCTATAGACACTATGGTGAATACTGCTATAGACACTATGGTGAATACTGCTATAGACACTATGGTGAATACTGCTATAGACACTATGGTGAATACTGCTATAGACACTATGGTGAATACTGCTATAGACACTATGGTGAATACTGCTATAGACACTATGGTGAATACTGCTATAGACACTCCCTGGTGAATACTGCTATAAACACTATGGTGAATACTGCTATAGACACTATGGTGAATACTGCTATAGGCACTATGGTGAATACTGCTATAAACACTATGATGAATACTGCTATAGACACTATGGTGAATACTGCTATAGACACTATGGTGAATACTGCTATAGACACTATGGTGAATACTGCTATAAACACTATGGTGAATACTGCTATAGACACTATGGTGAATACTGCTATAAACACTATGGTGAATACTGCTATAGACACTATGGTGAATACTGCTATAGACACTATGGTTGAATACTGCTATAGACACTATGGTGAATACTGCTATAAAACACTATGGTGAATACTGCTATAGACACTATGGTGAATACTGCTATAGACACTATGGTGGGAATACTGCTATAAACACTATGGTGAATACTGCTATAGACACTATGGTGAATACTGCTATAAACACTATGGTGAATACTGCTATAGACACTATGGTGAATACTGCTATAGACACTATGGTGAATACTGCTATAGACACTAGGGTGAATACTGCTATAAACACTATGGTGAATACTGCTATAGACACTATGGTGAATACTGCTATAGACACTATGGTGAATACTGCTATAGACACTATGGTGAATACTGCTATAGACACTATGGTGAATACTGCTATAGACACTATGGTGAATACTGCTATAAACACTATGGTGAATACTGCTATAGACACTATGGTGAATACTGCTATAAACACTATGGTGAATACTGCTATAGACACTATGGTGAATACTGCTATAGACACTATGGTGAATACTGCTATAGACACTAGGGTGAATACTGCTATAAACACTATGGTGAATACTGCTATAGACACTATGGTGAATACTGCTATAGACACTATGGTGAATACTGCTATAGACACTATGGTGAATACTGCTATAAACACTATGGTGAATACTGCTATAGACACTATGGTGAATACTGCTATAGACACTATGGTGAATACTGCTATAGACACTATGGTGAATACTGCTATAGACACTAGGGTGAATACTGCTATAAACACTATGGTGAATACTGCTATAGACACTATGGTGAATACTGCTATAGACACTAGGGTGAATACTGCTATAAACACTATGGTGAATACTGCTATAGACACTATGGTGAATACTGCTATAAACACTATGGTGAATACTGCTATAGACACTATGGTGAATACTGCTTTAGACACTATGGTGAATACTGCTATAGACACTATGGTGAATAAAGCTATAGACACTATGGTGAATACTGCTATAGACACTATGGTGAATACTGCTATAGACACTATGGTGAATACTGCTATAGACACTATGGTGAATACTGCTATAGACACTATGGTGAATACTGCTATAGACACTATGGTGAATACTGCTTAACTATGGTGAATACTGCTATAGACACTATGGTGAATACTGCTATAGACACTATGGTGAATACTGCTATAGACACTATGGTGAATACTGCTATAGACACTATGGTGAATACTGCTATAGACACTATGGTGAATACTGCTATAGACACTATGGTGAATACTGCTATATACACTATGGTGAATACTGCTATAGACACTATGGTGAATACTGCTATAAACACTATGGTGAATACTGCTATAGACACTATGGTGAATACTGCTATAGACACTATGGTGAATACTGCTATAGACACTATGGTGAATACTGCTATAAACACTATGGTGAATACTGCTATAGACACTATGGTGAATACTGCTATAGGCACTATGGTGAATACTGCTATAAACACTATGATGAATACTGCTATAGACACTATGGTGAATACTGCTATAGACACTATGGTGAATACTGCTATAGACACTATGGTGAATACTGCTATAAACACTATGGTGAATACTGCTATAGACACTATGGTGAATACTGCTATAGACACTATGGTGAATACTGCTATAGACACTATGGTGAATACTGCTATAGACACTATGGTGAATACTGCTATAGACACTATGGTGAATACTGCTATAAACACTATGGTGAATACTGCTATAAACACTATGGTGAATACTGCTATAGACACTATGGTGAATACTGCTATAGACACTATGGTGAATACTGCTATAGACACTATGGTGAATACTGCTATAGACACTATGGTGAATACTGCTATAAACACTATGATGAATACTGCTATAGACACTATGGTGAATACTGCTATAGACACTATGGTGAATACTGCTATAGACACTATGGTGAATACTGCTATAGACACTATGGTGAATACTGCTATAGACACTATGGTGAATACTGCTATAGACACTATGGTGAATACTGCTATAGACACTATGGTGAATACTGCTATAGACACTATGGTGAATACTGCTATAGACACTATGGTGAATACTGCTATAGACACTATGGTGAATACTGCTATAGACACTATGGTGAATACTGCTATAAACACTATGGTGAATACTGCTATAGACACTATGGTGAATACTGCTATAGACACTATGGTGAATACTGCTATAGACAGTATGGTGAATACTGCTATAGACACTATGGTGAATACTGCTATAGACACTATGGTGCAATGCATCAGATTATTGATTACTCATTATGTATGGTTCCATTCCAAATTTCATCCTATCCCGTATAAAGTGTACTTCTTTTGGCCGTAGACACATTGAAGTAGTACACTATGTAGAGAATGAAGGTGCATTCTGGGACGCGGCCAATCTGTCCCTATTAAACCAAACCATTAATAAATAGAAATACCTCTCGGTCGATGATTGGACCGTCTCCGTTGATGGAGTTAGCGTTAAGCTGGATCCAAAGGTAGGTGGCGCCGACCGCTGTGAGCTGGGGGGGAGCGATGGGCACCGGGGGCTCTGGGGCGGATAGAAGAAGAGGAGACAGATCTGAGTAACAATACGATAATAAGTGCAGAAACATCATAGACAATGAATGCTGAACTTTTAAGCTCTCAAGTTGAAACACAACAAACATAATGGAAATTTTACTCAAGTCACAGTTGTTGTCCCCCCCCCCCCCACCCAAAAGCTCACTAATAGAATAAGTCTGTCTGTAGTCATTACCAAGGAACATACACAACTTATTCAATGAAGGGTTTCAGTTGTTTCATGTTCAAATTTGACCTTTTCAGACTTCAACACAAAATCAATACTGGAAATTATACCACAACACTCATGACCTAAACACATCATCAACTTAATCCACAAAACACCCCATTATCCCTCAAATATATTTACTGCTAGTATTTTATCTCAGAGGGCTATTCCAATTCAATTATTCCAATTAAACAAACACAGTCAGATATATATATATATATATATATACTACTGTACTGTTAGGAGATAAGGAAAATAAGCATTTCACTACACCCGCGATAACAAAATGTATACGCGACTAATAACATTTTATTTAACTCATCTAACACACACAATATACTCACAGTGCTCCGGTCTGGCACCCTAATCCCTATGTAGTACCCAACTTTTGACCATGGCCTATAGGGATCTAATAGGGCCTCTGGTCAAAGGTCGTTCACTATATAGAGAATAGGGTGCCTTTTGGTACACACTCATACACTATTCCAAGTACCCTGTTTTCCTCCTGGGTATTAACCTCCAGTGTAGACTGGATCAGTGTCTGACAGACTGGGTATTAACCTCCAGTGTAGACTGGATCCGTGTCTGACAGACTGGGTATTAACCTCCAGTATAGACTGGATCAGTGTCTGACAGACTGGGTTTTAACCTCCAGTATAGACTGGATCAGTGTCTGACAGACTGGGTTTTAACCTCCAGTATAGACTGGATCAGTGTCTGACAGACTGGGTTTTAACCTCCAGTATAGACTGGATCAGTGTCTGAGAGACTGGGTTTTAACCTCCAGTATAGACTGGTTCAGTGTCTGAGAGACTGGGTTTTAACCTCCAGTATAGACTGGATCAGTGTCTGACAGACTGGGTTTAAACCTCCAGTATAGACAGGTTCAGTGTCTGAGAGACTGGGTTTTAACCTCCAGTGTAGAATGGATCAGTGTCTGACAGACTGGGTTTTAACCTCCAGTATAGACTGGATCAGTGTCTGACAGACTGGGTTTTAACCTCCAGTATAGACTGGATCAGTGTCTGAGAGACTGGGTTTTAACCTCCAGTATAGACTGGTTCAGTGTCTGAGAGACTGGGTTTTAACCTCCAGTATAGACTGGATCAGTGTCTGACAGACTGGGTTTAAACCTCCAGTATAGACAGGTTCAGTGTCTGAGAGACTGGGTTTTAACCTCCAGTGGAGACTGGATCAGTGTCTGACAGACTGGGTATTAACCTCCAGTATAGACTGGATCAGTGTCTGACAGACTGGGTATTAACCTCCAGTATAGACTGTATCAGTGTCTGACAGACTGGGTATTAACCTCCAGTGTAGACTGGATCAGTGTCTGAGAGACTGGGTATTAACCTCCAGTATAGACAGGTTCAGTGTCTGAGAGACTGGGTTTTAACCTCCAGTATAGACAGGTTCAGTGTCTGAGAGACTGGGTTTTAACCTCCAGTATAGACTGGATCAGTGTCTGACAGACTGGGTTTTAACCTCCAGTATAGACAGTTTCAGTGTCTGAGAGACTGGGTTTTAACCTCCAGTATAGACTGGATCAGTGTCTGACAGACTGGGTTTTAACCTCCAGTATAGACAGGTTCAGTGTCTGAGAGACTGGGTTTTAACCTCCAGTATAGACAGGTTCAGTGTCTGAGAGACTGGGTTTTAACCTCCAGTATAGACTGGATCAGTGTCTGAGAGACTGGGTTTTAACCTCCAGTATAGACTGGATCAGTGTCTGACAGACTGGGTTTTAACCTCCAGTATAGACAGGTTCAGTGTCTGAGAGACTGGGTTTTAACCTCCAGTATAGACAGGTTCAGTGTCTGAGAGACTGGGTTTTAACCTCCAGTATAGACTGGATCAGTGTCTGACAGACTGGGTTTTAACCTCCAGTATAGACTGGATCAGTGTCTGAGAGACTGGGTTTTAACCTCCAGTATAGACAGGTTCAGTGTCTGAGAGACTGGGTTTTAACCTCCAGTATAGACTGGATCAGTGTCTGACAGACTGGGTTTTAACCTCCAGTACAGACTGGATCAGTGTCTGACAGACTGGGTTTTAACCTCCAGTATAGACTGGATCAGTGTCTGAGAGACTGGGTTTTAACCTCCAGTATAGACAGGTTCAGTGTCTGAGAGACTGGGTTTTAACCTCCAGTATAGACTGGATCAGTGTCTGACAGACTGGGTTTTAACCTCCAGTATAGACAGGTTCAGTGTCTGAGAGACTGGGTTTTAACCTCCAGTATAGACAGGTTCAGTGTCTGACCGACTGGGTTTTAACCTCCAGTATAGACAGGTTCAGTGTCTGAGAGACTGGGTTTTAACCTCCAGTATAGACAGGTTCAGTGTCTGAGAGACTGGGTTTTAACCTCCAGTATAGACAGGTTCAGTGTCTGACCGACTGGGTTTTAACCTCCAGTATAGACAGGTTCAGTGTCTGAGAGACTGGGTTTTAACCTCCAGTATAGACAGGTTCAGTGTCTGAGAGACTGGGTTTTAACCTCCAGTATAGACAGGTTCAGTGTCTGAGAGACTGGGTTTTAACCTTTAGTATAGACTGGATCAGTGTCTGAGAGACTGGGTTTTAACCTCCAGTATAGACTGGTTCAGTGTCTGACAGACTGGGTTTTAACCTCCAGTATAGACTGGTTCAGTGTCTGAGAGACTGGGTTTTAACCTCCAGTATAGACAGGTTCAGTGTCTGACCGACTGGGTTTTAACCTCCAGTATAGACAGGTTCAGTGTCTGAGAGACTGGGTTTTAACCTCCAGTATAGACAGGTTCAGTGTCTGAGAGACTGGGTTTTAACCTCCAGTATAGACAGGTTCAGTGTCTGAGAGACTGGGTTTTAACCTCCAGTATAGACTGGTTCAGTGTCTGAGAGACTGGGTATTAACCTCCAGTATAGACTGGATCAGTGTCTGACAGACTGGGTTTTAACCTCCAGTATAGACTGGTTCAGTGTCTGAGAGACTGGGTTTTAACCTCCAGGATAGACTGGTTCAGTGTCTGAGAGACTGGGTTTTAACCTCCAGTATAGACTGGATCAGTGTCTGAGAGACTGGGTATTAACCTCCAGTATAGACAGGTTCAGTGTCTGAGAGACTGGGTATTAACCTCCAGTATAGACTGGTTCAGTGTCTGAGAGACTGGGTATTAACCTCCAGTATAGACAGGTTCAGTGTCTGAGAGACTGGGTATTAACCTCCAGTATAGACAGGTTCAGTGTCTGAGAGACTGGGTTTTAACCTCCAGTATAGACTGGTTCAGTGTCTGAGAGACTGGGTTTTAACCTCCAGTATAGACTGGATCAGTGTCTGAGAGACTGGGTTTTAACCTCCAGTATAGACTGGTTCAGTGTCTGAGAGACTGGGTTTTAACCTCCAGTATAGACTGGTTCAGTGTCTGAGAGACTGGGTTTTAACCTCCAGTATAGACTGGTTCAGTGTCTGAGAGACTGGGTTTTAACCTCCAGTATAGACTGGTTCAGTGTCTGAGAGACTGGGTTTTAACCTCCAGTATAGACTGGTTCAGTGTCTGAGAGACTGGGTTTTAACCTCCAGTATAGACTGGTTCAGTGTCTGAGAGACTGGGTTTTAACCTCCAGTATAGACAGGTTCAGTGTCCGAGAGACTGGGTTTTAACCTCCAGTATAGACTGGTTCAGTGTCTGAGAGACTGGGTTTTAACCTCCAGTATAGACTGGTTCAGTGTCTGAGAGACTGGGTTTTAACCTCCAGTATAGACTGGATCAGTGTCTGAGAGACTGGGTTTTAACCTCCAGTATAGACTGGATCAGTGTCTGACAGACTGGGTTTTAACCTCCAGTATAGACAGGTTCAGTGTCTGAGAGACTGGGTTTTAACCTCCAGTATAGACTGGATCAGTGTCTGAGAGACTGGGTATTAACCTCCAGTATAGACTGGATCAGTGTCTGAGAGACTGGGTTTTAACCTCCAGTATAGACTGGTTCAGTGTCTGAGAGACTGGGTTTTAACCTCCAGTATAGACTGGATCAGTGTCTGAGAGACTGGGTTTTAACCTCCAGTATAGACTGGATCAGTGTCTGAGAGACTGGGTTTTAACCTCCAGTATAGACAGGTTCAGTGTCTGAGAGACTGGGTTTTAACCTTTAGTATAGACTGGAGAGGAGAACTGTGTGGATTAACTGTTTCGTTATAGGTGATGTTTGACTCGCAGGGTGGACGCTGGGGATTACATGGTTGTACAGGCCTAGTCTCCCAGGTCAGAGGTCAGAGTGGGACAACCATCTGTAGAGTACAGTCATGGTGTGTAGACCTACTTCTACCTTACACCCAATAATAAGACACTCCTCAGCCCTGCGTAGAAGGGGATGTTATCCGTCTATCTGTCCTTAATCGACATCCACGTCTTCGGCGCCCGGGGAACAGTGGGTTAACTGCCTTGTTCAGGGGTAGAATGACAGATTGTTACCTTGTCCACTCCTCTGACTGTCTGCATCTTAAATGACAACCTATTTTCTCATACAGTGCTCTACTTTGACCTCAGTAACACGGAGCTGCAACATAGAGCTGCAACATAGAGCTGAAACATAGAGCTGCAACATAGAGTTGCAACATAGAGTTGCAACATAGAGCTGCAACATAGAGTTGCAACATAGAGCTGTAACATAGAGTTGCAACATAGAGCTGCAACATAGAGCTGCAACAGAGCTGCAACATAGAGCTGCAACAGAGCTGCAACATAGAGCTGCAACAGAGCTGCAACATAGAGCTGCAACATAGAGCTGCAACATAGAGTTGCAACCACCTGCAATCTCCTTTGCACCCCAGTATCTCTACTTGCACATTCATCTTCTGCGCATCCTACCATTCCAGTGTTTAATTGCTATATTGTAATTACTTTGCAACCATGGCCTATTTATTACCTTACCTCTTATCTCACCTCATTTGCACACACTGTATATAGATGTTTCTACTGTATTATTGACTGTATGTTTTGTTTATCCCATGTGTAACTCTGTGTTGTTGTTTATGTCGAACTGCTTTGCTTTATCTTGGCTAGGTCTCAGTTGTAAACGAGAACTTGTTCTCAAATTGCCGACCTGGTTAAATCAAAGGTCAAAAAAACAAAAAAACGAACCTAGAGCTGTAAAACAAACTTGTGAGAATTGTATTTAAACTCCCCGCTCGTACTCATCAGGAAGTCGAGCATTTTAATCAGCTAAACTGGCTATCTGTAGAAAAAATTATAATATTAATTCAACATGGTCTGGTTCATAGAATTATTACTGACTCAGCCCCCAGGTACATACCTAATAATTTAACTTATATTAGAGATGTCCATCAACACGGCACCAGAGCCAGACTCTGATATCGCCTGTTTTAAATGGAAGAGTCTATCTGGTAAGAACAAATTTTTACATACCATCAGTGTTGAGTGGAACAAACCACCGGAGCAACTCTGTCACTGTATACTCCCTCTCCGGCGCTCGAGGTCGTCAGGCTGTTCATTATTACGCACACATGTCACCGTCGTTAAGCGCATCAGCGCCTCATCGCTCACCTGGACTCCATCACTTGCCTGATTACCTTCCCTATAACTGTCACTCCCTTTGGTTCTTTCCCCAGGCGTTATTGACTCTGTGTTTCATGGCTGTATGCTTCTCGTGTTTCTTCTATTGTTCCATGTTTGTTTATTAATTAAATATTCCCTCCCTGTACTTGATTTCCTACTGCTAGTCCTATGGGCTATCTTCTGTATACCAACCCTACCTTGTCACAACACAGCGGATTTTCTGAAATGCATTAAGAAGGAAAGGAATTCCACAAATTAACTTTTAGCAAAGGCACAGCTGTTAATTGAAATGCATTCCAGGTGACTACCTCATGAAGCTGGTTGAGAGAATGCCAAGAGTGTGCAATGCTGTCATCAAGACAAAGGGTGGCTACTTTGAAGAATCTCAAAAATGAAATATATTTAGATTTGTTTAACACTTTTTTAGTTACTACATGATTCCATATGTTTTATTTGATCATTTTGATGTCTTCACTATTATTCTACAAATGTAAAAATAAAGAAGAACACTGGAATGAGTAGGTGTATCCAAACCTTTGACTGGTACTGTATGTAAATAAGGTGTTTCTAAAAATCTGTTTTCTCTGTGTCATTATGTTTGTGTGTAGATTGATGAGGATTTTTATGATGTATTGTATAGACACTCTGTACCCGAGGCACTCTGTCCCCAAGACACTTGTACTAAAAAACAGTCTGTACCAAAGCAACAGCTTTAGACATCACCTAACCTTTGTCATTAAATCTTTTAACCTATGTAGGCTCTTTATTTGAGCCAGTTTACTAAAAATAATCCTGCTGCAACAGGAAATGTGAGTTATTATGTGAATTATAATTAATGGACATTTTTGTTGGGATGATCCTTTTTTGGGGAAAATCAAGTCTGACATTTAAAAATGGAAATTACAAACTTCAGAAGCCTTTTTAAATGTTAGCAACAGGGTGATCAAGTTACGATCCTACATCTGTACACTCAATAAATAACTAGCCAGTCAATCACCTAGCCAGTCAGGCATAGTCCAGGACACCTGCTATAAGTGAGGACACTCACGACCATTACACCTGACACTCCCACCACACAAGCATAGTTCAGGGCACCTGCTATGAGCGAGGACCCCAACTGCCCTCACACCCCAATGGATTCATACATGATGACTCACAATCATTCTATCACAGACATCCCAGCAAACCCGGGAACATTCTCAAAACATTAGCGAACATTCACATTAAGTCCTAGCTAGGGTTTTAGCTAACATTAGGATGATAAAGTCCTACAAACATTCCAATAATATGTTTTCTTCCAAGATAATGTTTGAAATGAATATCCTTTAAATGTTGTCCTAACATTCACTAAACATTGTTCACAACATCTAAAAAAAAGACCACAGAACATTCCGTAAAGGTTCTCATTCGGTTAACAGTGTCTTCAGAGACTATTCACAAATACGTTTTTTTTTACAAATGAATTAAAAAGGAAAAAGATGAAATGTATTGAGTCAATATTCAACCCCTTTTGTTATGGAAGGTCTAAATGTCCATAACAAGTCACAATCATTTGCATGGACTTACTCTGTGTGCAACAATAGTGTTCAATAATAGTGTTCAATAATAGTGTTCAACAATAATGTTCAATAATAGTGTTCAATAATAGTGTTTAATAATAGTGTTTAATAATAGTGTTCAATAATAGTGCTCAATAATAGTGTTTATTAATAGTGTTCAATAATAGTGTTTAATAATAGTGTTCAATAATAGTGTTCAATAATAGTGTTTAATAATAGTGTTCAATAATAGTGTTCAATAATAGTGTTCAATAATAGTGTTTAATAATAGTGTCCAATAATAGTGTTTAATAATAGTGCTCAAAAATAGTGTTTAATAATAGTGTTTAATAATAGTGTTCAATAATAGTGTTCAATAATAGTGTTTAATAATAGTGTTCAATAATAGTGTTCAATAATAGTGTTCAATAATAGTGTTCAATAATAGTGTTTAATAATAGTGTTCAATAATAGTGTTCAATAATAGTGTTTAATAATAGTGTTCAATAATAGTGTTCAATAATAGTGTTTAATAATAGTGTTCAATAATAGTGTTCAATAATAGTGTTCAATAATAGTGTTTAATAATAGTGTTCAATAATAGTGTTCAATAATAGTGTTTAATAATAGTGTTCAATAATAGTGTTCAATAATAGTGTTTAATAATAGTGTTCAATAATAGTGTTCAATAATAGTGTTTAATAATAGTGTTCAATAATAGTGTTTAATAATAGTGTAACATCGGGTGAATGTTGTTTTTTTTGCACCCTAAAAGAAACATTGTATGATCATCTGCACAACTGGACAGTTTTTTTGTGTTTTGGGAACATATATTTTGTGATGTCCCTACGATGTTCCCACCAAACTGTTCCATAAACCTAATGTTCCCACAGACACAACCATTCTGGGAACCTTTAAAGAACATAAAAAAAATGTCAGGCGAACGTTTTAGACAAACATTTTATAATCATAACCACAACTGGACAGTTTTAGTGTTATGAGAACATTTGCCGCAACCTAACAAATGTTCTGGGAGCTTTCACAGAACCAATTTTGGTTTGCTGGGATGTCACAGGGCCAATTAAACATGAACAGCAAGACAAGGACTTGTTAACTTGAACCAAACCCTGTTACCAGGTAACTATATAGAGGGGAGGGATATCTGAGAGAGAGAGAGAGAGAGAGAGAGAGAGAGAGAGAGAGAGAGAGAGAGAGAGAGTGAGTGTGAGTGTGGTGTGAGTGTGAGTGTGAGTGTGAGTGTGAGTGTGAGTGTGTGTGTGTCCATGAAGTGTAGAGGGCTATCTGTGGAACTCAATGAATGAAACAGGGGAGAGACATGTCAGTAGGTAGCTCCTGAAACATCCTATAGATCCTATAGGTAGCTCCTCAAACATCCTATAGATCCAATAGGTAGTGCCGAAAACATCCTATAGATACAATATGTAGCTCCTCAAACATCCTATAGATCCAATAGGTAGCTCCTAAAACATCCTGTAGATCCAATAGGTAGCTCCTAAAACATCCTGCAGATCCAATAGGTAGCTCCTAAAACATCCTATAGATCCAATAGGTAGCTCCGAAAACATCCTATAGATCCAATAGGTAGCTCCTAAAACATCCTATAGATCCAATAGGTAGCTCCGAAAACATCCTATAGATCCAATAGGTAGCTCCTAAAACCTCCTGTAGATCCAACAGGTAGCTCCTAAAACATCCTGTAGATCCAATAGGTAGCTCCTAAAACATCCTGTAGATCCAATAGGTAGCTCCTAAAACATCCTGCAGATCCAATAGGTAGCTCCTAAAACATCCTATAGATCCAATAGGTAGCTCCGAAAACATCCTATAGATCTAATAAGTAGCTCCTAAAACATCAATGTACTACAGATCCCATTCATACATCAAGTCTACATACCGGTAATATACTACATGGCCGAAAATACCTGCTACGTCAAGCATCTCATTCCATCATAATGGACATTAATATGGAGTTGATCCTCCCCTTGCTGCTATAACAGCCTCCACTTTTCTGGGAAGGCTTTCCACTAGATGTTGGAACATTGCTGCTATAACAGCCTCCACTCTTCTGGGAAGGCTTTCCACTAGATGTTGGAACATTGCTGCTACAACAGCCTCCACTCTTCTGGGAAGGTTTTCCACTAGATGTTGGAACATTGCTACTATAACAGCCTCCACTTTTCTGGGAAGGCTTTCCACTAGATGTTGGAACATTGATGCGGGGACTTGCTTCCATTCAGCCACAAGAGCATTAGTGAGGTCTGGTACTGATGTTGGGCGATTAGGCCTGGCTTGAAGTCTGCGTTCCAATTCATCCCAAAGGTGTTCGATGGGATTGGGGTCAGGGCTCTGTGCAGGCCAGTCAAGTTCTTCCACACCAATATTGACAAACCATTTCTGTATAGACCTTGCTTTGTGAACGGGGGCATTGTCATGCTGAAACAGGAAAGGGCCTTCCCCAAACTGCTGCCACAAAGTTGGAAGCACAGAATCATCTAGAATGTCATTGTATGCTGTAGCATTAAGATTTCTCTTCACTTGAACAATTAGGCCTAGGCCCAAACCACGAAAAACAGACCCAGACCATTATTCCTCCTCCACCACACTTTAAAGTATGCACTATGCAATGGGGCAGGTAGCGTTATCCTGGCTTTCGCCAAACCCAGATTCTACCTACTGCCAGATGGTGAAGCGTGAATCATCACTCCAGAGAACATGTTTCCACTGCTCCAGAGTCCAATGGCAGTGAGCTTTACACCACTCCAGTCAACGCTTGGCATTGCACATGGTGATCTTATGCTTGTGTGCGGCTGCTCAGCCATGAAAACACATTTCATGAAGCTCCCGACGGACAGTTCTTGTGCTGACGTTGGTTCCAGAGGCAGGTTGGAACTCAGTAGTGAGTGTGGAAACCGAGGACAGATTATTTTTACACACTATTCGCTTCAGCACTTGGTGTTCCCATTCTGTGAGCTTGTGTGGCCTACCACTTCACGGCTGAGCCGTTGTTGCTCCTAGACGTTTCCACTTCACAATAACAGCACTTACAGTTGACCGGGGCAGCTCTAGCAGGGCAGAAATTTGACGGACTGACTTATTGGAAATGTGGCATCCTATGACGGTGCCACGTTGAAAGTCACTGAGCTCCTCAGTACGGGCCATTCTATTTCCAATGAACTCTTCAGTGAGGCCATTCTACTGCCATTGCTTGTCTATGGAGATTGCATGGCTGTGTGCTCAATTGTATACACGTAACAGCAACGGGTGTGGCTGAAATAGCCGAATCCACTCATTTAAAGAGGTGTCCATATACTTTTTTGTCCATGTAGTGTACTTGACAGTGTTGTATGTGTCAAACAGAGGTACATTACATTGCTCGGTTGGTGAGCTTGGTTTCAGTGAACTTGTAGGCCTGCGTATATAGAAAGATGTCTGGGTCCCTTTATTTCCTGCTGGTGAAGTTCATTGTTACATTATTCTGTACCGTTCTGTGCCATTTATTTAGTTAACAAAAAAATATTCACAAAATGTAAATCCCAGCTGGTCGGCCTGCTCTTTCTCCTCCCTAATGATGGGAGTGTGTGTTCAGTCCTCGGTCTGTTGCCCGTAGAATATTCTAGTTTATTCATTGATGATAGGCCCTGCTTTACTGAAGTTGCGAGATATTGCAAGGAAAGAAATAGCAAAATAGAGCATTGCATTGTGAGATCCAGCTATTTCCGATAGGCCAAGTGCACGGTTCTGACTCAGTCTGCCTTGTGGCCGACCTGCCTATACTGTACCCCTGCCCTCTCTCCATTACTTGCTAGCTCACAATTTACGGCAACGAATCAGTCTCCCTCTGTTCCAAAAATCCAGACTTTTAAGAGTCGATTCCTAGCGGAATATGTGTTTTCTTTCTACTAAATGTCTTGGTAAATCACGGTGTTTCAAATTGAAAGTACTTTATTTTTTTAGGAGAGAGTGGTCTGAGCAGCAGGCAGACCTGGTCACCTAGTGGCGGACGTTAGTCCGGCTTCAGAAGTGGCATTCCTGTACAGATTCCAGCCCGTTCAGCGGAGCTTCTAAACTATCACCAGAGAAGGTTTTTTGTCGACATTTAAATGCAGTAGTGTACCCTTCCAGACCAAACAACAACCTATGTAGATATAACTCAATCGCCCAGTCGACATTTAAATGCAGTAGTGTACCCTTCCAGACAAACAACAACCTATGTAGATATAACTCAATCGCCCAGTCGACATTTAAATGCAGTAGTGTACCCTTCCAGACCAAACAACAACCTATGTAGATATAACTCAATCGCCCAGTCGACATGTAAATGCAGTAGTGTACCCTTCCAGACAAACAACAACCTATGTAGATATAAATCAATCGCCCAGTCGACATTTAAATGCAGTAGTGTACCCTTCCAGACAAACAACAACCTATGTAGATATAACTCAATCGCCCAGCCCTAGCGGTCAATACGTTGTCTTCAGAAAGTAGTCACAAACCCTTGATTTATTCCACATTTTGTACAGCCTGAATTCAAAATGGTGTAAAAATATAATTTTTTTCTCAGCCATCGACACACAATACCCCAAAATGACCAAATGAAAACATGTTTATTTTTTTGATTTTTAAAAAAATTTTGCAAATGTATTGAAAATTAAATACAGAAGTCTTGTTTACATACATATTCACACCCCTAAATCAATAATTGGCAGAAGCACATTTGGCGGTGATTACAGCTGTGAGTCTTTTGGGGTAAGTTTCTATGAGCTTTGCACACCTGGTTTGTACAATATTTGCCCATGAATTAATGTAAAACAAACAAAACTCAAGCTCTGTCAAGTTGATTGTTGATCATTGTGAGACAGCTATTTCCAAGTCTTGGCATAGATTTTCAACCTGATTTAAGTCAAAACTGTAACTAGGTCACTCAGGAACATTCAACGTTGTCTTGGTAAGCAACTCTAGTGTAGATTTGGCCTTGTGTTTTAGGTTATTGTCCTGCTGAAAGGGTAAATTCATCTCCCTGTGTCTGTTGGAAAGCAGACTGAACCAGGTTTTCCTCTTAACTCTATTCCGTAACATCCCATCATGCTCTAGGATTGTGCCTGTGCTTATAGCTGTATTCAGTTTATTTTTATCCTAAAAAAAGTTCCTAGTCCCTGCAGATGACTAACGGATTTGAAAAGTTCATTTCTTTGCCACATTTTTTGCAGTATTATTTCAGGTACCTTGTTGCTAACATGATGCATGTTCTGGAACTTATTTATTCTGTTTAGGCTTCTTCTTCTTTTCACTATGTCATATATGTTAGTATTGTGGAGTAACTACAGTGTCCATCCTCAGTTCTCCTATCACAACCCTCTCTGTAACTGTTTTAAAATCACCATTGGCATTATGGTGAAATCACTGAGCAGTTTCCTTCCTCTCCAGCAACTGAGTTAGGAAGGACACCTATGTCTCTGTAGTGACTGGGTTGATTTTTTTACCCTTATTTTAGCAGTTAAGTTGACTGAGAACACATTCTCATTTACAGCAACAACCTGGGGAATAGTTACAGGGGATAGAATTATTTTTATTTAAATGTTGTTATTATGATTTTTTGTTGTACCAATCTACCAATCTGTGCCCTTCTTTGCGAGGAAAACCTCCCTGATCTTTGTGGTAGAATTCACTACTTGATTGAGCAACAGTACAGATAATTGTGTGAGGTAAAGAGATAAGGTAAAGAGATAAGGTAGTTATTCAAAAAATCATGGTAAACACTATTATTGCACACAGAGTGAGTCCATGCAACTTATTATGTGATTTGTTAAGCACATTTTGATTTCTGAACTTATTTAGGCTTGTCATAACAAAGGATTATAATACTTATACAAAATCTCAATGTAATGAATGTTTCATTCAGGCTGTAACACAACAGCACGTGGGTAAAGTAGTACAGTACATAAGTGTCACATTCTGACCTTTATTTCCTTTGTTTTGTCGTTATTTAGTATGGTCAGGGCGTGAGTTGGGGTGGGCAGTTTGTTTTTCTATGATTTTGGGATTTCTATGTTTCGGCCCTAGTATGGTTCTCAATCAGAGGCAGGTGTCGTTAGTTGTCTCTGATTGAGAATCATACTTAGGTAGCCTGGGTTTCACTGTTGGTTTGTGGGTGTTTGTTTCCGTGTCTGTGTTTTTCACCACACGGTACTGTTTCGTTTTTTGTTTGGTTCACGTTTATTGTTTTTAGTATTCATAGTGTTCAGTTTATGTTTTTAAATAAACAACCATGGACACTTACAACGCTGCGTTTTGGTCCGATCCCTGCTACAGCTCCTCCTCAGACGAGGAGGAAATCTGCCGTTACAATAAGTAATAGGACCATTATTCTGTGACCTGGATATTATATTTGTATTATTATTATTTTAACAGAAAACGTATATATATTTTTTTCTCCATTTTATCACATCCTTAACTAACACAACATATAGTGCTACTGTTAACAGCAAAACACGAGTCACAGAAAACACCCAACATGGGTGACCTCTTCTGAATGATGCACTTCTATAGAAAAGATTTAAAACCAAAACACAATAGCAGAGATAGTAAGGTATTACAGCTATGTGAAACAGGCACAGTGGGTTCTGGAATTCAAAAGATGGGTTCTAGAACTGTTAAGATGGGTTCTAGAACTGTTAAGATGGGATCTAGAACTGTTAAGATGGGTTCTAGAACTGTTAAGATGGATTCTAGAACTGTTAAAATGGGATCTAGAACTGTTAAGATGGGGTCTACAAATGTTAAGATGGGTTCAACAGCTGCTAAAATGGGTTCAACAAATGTTAAGATGGGTTCTAAAACTGTTTAGATGGGTTCTAGAACTTTTAAGATGGGGTCTACAACTTTTAAGATGGGGTCTACAACTGTTAAGATGGGGTCTATAACTGTTAAGATGGAGTCTACAACTGTTAAGATGGGGTCTACAACTTTTAAGATGGGGTCTACAACTTTTAAGATGGGGTCTACAACTGTTAAGATGGGGTCTACAACTGTTAAGATGGGGTCTAAAACTGTTAAGATGGGGTCTACAACTGTTAAGATGGGGTTTAGAACTGTTAAGATGGGGTCTAAAACTGTTAAGATGGGGTCTACAACTGTTAAGATGGGGTCTACAACTGTTAAGATGGGGTCTAAAACTGTTAAGATGGGGTCTAAAACTGTTAAGATGGGGTCTACAACTGTTAAGATGGGGTCTACAACTGTTAAGATGGGGTCTAAAACTGTTAAGATGGGGTCTAAAACTGTTAAGATGGGGTCTACAACTGTTAAGATGGGGTCTACAACTGTTAAATGGGGTCTACAACTGTTAAGATGGGGTCTAAAACTGTTAAGATGGGGTCTACAACTGTTGCGATGGGTACTACAACTGTTGCGATGGGTTCTACAACTGTTGTGATGGGTTCTACAACTGTTAAGATGGGTTCTACAGCTGTTAAGATGGGTTCAACAAATGTTAAGATGGGTTCATCAAATGTTAAGATGGGTTCAACAAATGTTAAGATGGGTTCTAAACTGTTAATATGGGGTCTAGAACTGTTAAGATGGGGTCTAAAACTGTTAAGATGGGGTCTAAAACTGTTAAGATGGGGGTCTAAAACTGTTAAGATGGGGTCTACAACTGTTAAGATGGGGTCTACAACTGTTAAGATGGGGTCTAAAACTGTTAAGATGGGGTCTAAAACTGTTAAGATGGGGTCTACAACTGTTAAATGGGTCTACAACTGTTAAGATGGGGTCTACAACTGTTAAGATGGGGTCTACAACTGTTAAGATTTGGTCTACAACTGTTGCGATGGGTACTACAACTGTTGCGATGGGTTCTACAACTGTTGTGATGGGTTCTACAACTGTTAAGATGGGTTCTACAGCTGTTAAGATGGGTTCAACAAATGTTAAGATGGGTTCAACAAATGTTAAGATGGGTTCTAGAACTGTTAAGATGGGTCTACAACTGTTAAGATGGGGTCTACAACTGTTAAGATGGGGTCTACAACTGTTAAGATGGGGTCTACAACTGTTAAGATGGGGTCTACAACTGTTAAGATAGGGTTTACAACTGTTAAGATGGGGTCTACAACTGTTAAGATGGGGTCTACAACTGTTGCGATGGGTTCTATACCTGTTGCGATGGGTTCTACAACTGTTGCGATGGGATCTACAGCTGTTGCGATGGGTTCTACAGCTGTTAAGACGGGTTCAACAGCTGTTAAGATGGATTCTAGAACTGTTAAGATGGGTATCTAAAACTGTTAAGATGGGTTCTAGAACTGTTAAGATGGGGTCTACAACTGTTAAGATGGGGTCTACAACTGTTAAGATGGGGTCTACAACTGTTAAGATGGGGTCTACAACTGTTAAGATAGGGTTTACAACTGTTAAGATGGGGTCTACAACTGTTAAGATGGGGTCTATAACTGTTGCGATGGGATCTACAGCTGTTGCGATGGGTTCTACAGCTGTTAAGACGGGTTCAACAGCTGTTAAGATGGGTTCTAGAACTGTTAAGATGGGGTCTACAACTGTTAAATGGGGTCTACAACTGTTAAGATGGGTTCAACAAATGTTAATATGGGTTCATCAAATGTTAAGATGGGTTCAACAAATGTTAAGATGGGTTCTAAAACTGTTAATATGGGGTCTAGAACTGTTAAGATGGGGTCTAAAACTGTTAAGATGGGGTCTAAAACTGTTAAGATGGGGTCTACAACTGTTAAGATGGGGTCTACAACTGTTAAGATGGGGTCTACAACTGTTAAGATGGGGTCTAAAACTGTTAAGATGGGGTCAAACTGTTAAGATGGGGTCTACAACTGTTGCGATGGGTTCTACAACTGTTGTGATGGGTTCTACAACTGTTAAGATGGGTTCTACAGCTGTTAAGATGGGTTCAACAAATGTTAAGATGGGTTCAACAAATGTTAAGATGGGTTCTAAAACTGTTAATACGGGGTCTAGAACTGTTAAGATGGGGTCTACAACTGTTAAATGGGGTCTACAACTGTTAAGATGGGGTCTACAACTGTTAAGATGGGGTCTACAACTGTTAAGATTTGGTCTACAACTATTGCGATGGGTACTACAACTGTTGCGATGGGTTCTACAACTGTTGTGATGTGTTCTACAACTGTTAAGATGGGTTCTACAGTTGTTAAGATGGGTTCAACAAATGTTAAGATGGGTTCATCAAATGTTAAGATGGGTTCATCAAATGTTAAGATGGGTTCAACAAATGTTAAGATGGGTTCAACAAATGTTAAGATGGGTTCTAAAACTGTTAATATGGGGTCTAAAACTGTTAAGATGGGGTCTACCACTGTTGCGATGGGTACTACAACTGTTGCGATGGGATCTACAACTGTTGTGATGGGTTCTACAACTGTTAAGATGGGTTCTACAGCTGTTAAGATGGGTTCAACAAATGTTAAGATGGGTTCATCAAATGTTAAGATGGGTTCAACAAATGTTAAGATGGGTTCTAAAACTGTTAATATGGGGTCTAGAACTGTTAAGATGGGGTCTAAAACTGTTAAGATGGGGTCTAAAACTGTTAAGATGGGGTCTAAAACTGTTAAGATGGGGTCTACAACTGTTAAGATGGGGTCTACAACTGTTAAGATGGGGTCTACAACTGTTAAGATGGGGTCTACAACTGTTAAGATGGGGTCTAAAACTGTTAAGATGGGGTCTACAACTGTTAAATGGGGTCTACAACTGTTAAGATGGGGTCTACAACTGTTAAGATGGGGTCTACAACTGTTAAGATTTGGTATACAACTGTTGCGATGGGTACTACAACTGTTGCGATGGGTTCTACAACTGTTGTGATGGGTTCTACAACTGTTAAGATGGGTTCTACAGCTGTTAAGATGGGTTCAACAAATGTTAAGATGGGTTCAACAAATGTTAAGATGGGTTCTAAAACTGTTAATATGGGTTCTAAAACTGTAAAGATGGGTTCTAGAACTGTTAAGATGGGGTCTACAACTGTTAAGATGGGGTCTACAACTGTTAAGATGGGGTCTACAACTGTTAAGATGGGGTCTACAACTGTTAAGATGGGGTCTACAACTGTTAAGATAGGGTTTACAACTGTTAAGATGGGGTCTACAACTGTTAAGATGGGGTCTACAACTGTTGCGATGGGTTCTATAACTGTTGCGATGGGTTCTACAACTGTTGCGATGGGATTTACAGCTGTTGCGATGGGTTCTACAGCTGTTAAGACGGGTTCAACAGCTGTTAAGATGGATTCTAGAACTGTTAAGATGGGTATCTAAAACTGTTAAGATGGGTTCTAGAACTGTTAAGATGGGGTCTACAACTGTTAAGATGGGGTCTACAACTGTTAAGATGGGGTCTACAACTGTTAAGATGGGGTCTACAACTGTTAAGATAGGGTTTACAACTGTTAAGATGGGGTCTACAACTGTTAAGATGGGGTCTATAACTGTTGCGATGGGTTCTATAACTGTTGCGATGGGTTCTACAACTGTTGTGATGGGATCTACAGCTGTTGCGATGGGTTCTACAGCTGTTAAGACGGGTTCAACAGCTGTTAAGATGGGGTCTACAACTGTTAAGATGGGGTCTACAACTGTTAAGATGGGGTCTACAACTGTTAAGATGGGGTCTAAAACTGTTAAGATGGGGTCTAAACTGTTAAGATGGGGTCTACAACTGTTAAATGGGGTCTACAACTGTTAAGATGGGTTCAACAAATGTTAATATGGGTTCATCAAATGTTAAGATGGGTTCAACAAATGTTAAGATGGGTTCTAAAACTGTTAATATGGGGTCTAGAACTGTTAAGATGGGGTCTAAAACTGTTAAGATGGGGTCTAAAACTGTTAAGATGGGGTCTAAAACTGTTAAGATGGGGTCTACAACTGTTAAGATGGGGTCTACAACTGTTAAGATGGGGTCTAAAACTGTTAAGATGGGGTCAAACTGTTAAGATGGGGTCTACAACTGTTGCGATGGGTTCTACAACTGTTGTGATGGGTTCTACAACTGTTAAGATGGGTTCTACAGCTGTTAAGATGGGTTCAACAATGTTAAGATGGGTTCATCAAATGTTAAGATGGGTTCAACAAATGTTAAGATGGGTTCTAAAACTGTTAATACGGGGTCTAGAACTGTTAAGATGGGGTCTACAACTGTTAAATGGGGTCTACAACTGTTAAGATGGGGTCTACAACTGTTAAGATGGGGTCTACAACTGTTAAGATTTGGTCTACAACTGTTGCGATGGGTACTACAACTGTTGCGATGGGTTCTACAACTGTTGTGATGGGTTCTACAACTGTTAAGATGGGTTCTACAGTTGTTAAGATGGGTTCAACAAATGTTAAGATGGGTTCATCAAATGTTAAGATGGGTTCATCAAATGTTAAGATGGGTTCAACAAATGTTAAGATGGGTTCTAAAACTGTTAATATGGGGTCTACAACTGTTAAGATGGGGTCTACAACTGTTAAGATGGGGTCTAAAACTGTTAAGATGGGGTCTACAACTGTTAAGATGGGGTCTAAAACTGTTGCGATGGGTACTACAACTGTTGCGATGGGTTCTACAACTGTTGTGATGGGTTCTACAACTGTTAAGATGGGTTCTACAGCTGTTAAGATGGGTTCAACAAATGTTAAGATGGGTTCATCAAATGTTAAGATGGGTTCAACAAATGTTAAGATGGGTTCTAAAACTGTTAATATGGGTTCTAAAACTGTAAAGATGGGTTCTAGAACTGTTAAGATGGATTCTAGAACTGTTAAGATGGGTATCTAAAACTGTTAAGATGGGTTCTAGAACTGTTAAGATGGGGTCTACAACTGTTAAGATGGGGTCTACAACTGTTAAGATGGGGTCTACAACTGTTAAGATGGGGTCTACAACTGTTAAGATGGGGTCTACAACTGTTAAGATGGGGTCTACAACTGTTGCGATGGGTTCTATAACTGTTGCGATGGGTTCTACAACTGTTGCGATGGGTTCTACAACTGTTGCGATGGGATCTACAGCTGTTGCGATGGGATCTACAGCTGTTGCGATGGGTTCTACAGCTGTTAAGACGGGTTCAACAGCTGTTAAGATGGGTTCTAGAACTGTTAAGATGGGTTCTAGAACTGTTAAGATGGGATCTAGAACTGTTAAGATGGGATCTAGAACTGTTAAGATGGGTTCTAGAACTGTTAAGATGGGTTCTACAACTTTTAAGATGGGTTCTACAACTGTTAAGATGGGTTCTACAACTATTAAAATGGGTTCTACAACTGTTAAGATGGGTTCTACAACTATTAAAATGGGTTGTGGAACTATTAAGATGTTAATAGCTCAGATTTGCCAGCACTTTAATCCTCAAGAGGGGGTTTAGACAGAAGAGGGACATCAGAGTGCTAAGAGAGAGAGGGAGAGAAGGAGGGTTAGAATGCAGCTGAGAACAGGCTACAGTGTGTGTGTGTGTATGCGTAGTGTCACTGTCTGTGTCAGTGTGTGTGCGTGCTATATGAGAGCAGACAGCGCCATACGCCAGGGTCAGCGAGCAGCTGTTGCCACGGTGATGTTGACCAGGCAGCCAGCCGGCAGGGCGACAGCTGTCCTCTAAATATCACAGCACCTGCCAGGAACGTATGAACCCACACAAACACACACTAACGTGTGCATACAGTAGACATACACATGCATATACACGCCATAGTGCGCTCAGACACACACGTGTTGTTCCTCAGCGACAGTAACCAGGGAACCTGGTTCTTACAGTAGGTGTGTCTAGCTAGGGGCCAACTCCCCCGTTCCTCAGTGACAGTAACCAGGGAGACTGGCTCTTACAGTAGGTGTGTCTAGCTAGGGGCCAACTACCCCGTTCCTCAGCGACAGTAACCAGGGAGACTGGCTCTTACAGTAGGTGTGTCTAGCTAGGGGCCAACTCTACCGTTCCTCAGTGACAGTAACCAGGGAACCTGGCTCTTACAGTAGGTGTGTCTAGCTAGGGGCCAACTCCCCCGTTCCTCAGCGACAGTAACCAGGGAGACTGGCTCTTACAGTAGGTGTGTCTAGCTAGGGGCCAAATCTACCGTTCCTCAGCGACAGTAACCAGGGAGACTGGCTCTTACAGTAGGTGTGTCTAGCTAGGGGCCAACTCCCCCGTTCCTCAGCGACAGTAACCAGGGAGACTGGCTCTTACAGTAGGTGTGTCTAGCTAGGGGCCAACTCTCCCGTTCCTCAGCGACAGTAACCAGGGAGACTGGCTCTTACAGTAGGTGTGTCTAGCTAGGGGCCAACTCCCCCGTTCCTCAGCGACAGTAACCAGGGAACATGGCTCTTACAGTAGGTGTGTCTGAGTCTGGCACTTAGGTTGCATTTACACAGGCAGCCCAAATCTGATCTGTTTCCACAATTATTAGCCTTTAGAACGATCAGAACAGATATTTTTGGCAACATTAGTCAGTTAACCTAACCCATCTATAGTTGTTAGTTACTCTAACCCTACTATAGTTAGTTACCCTAACCCCCTACTATAGTTAGTTACCCTAACCCCCTACTATAGTTAGTTACCCTAACCCCCTTCTATAGTTAGTTACCCTAACCCCCTTCTATAGTTAGTTACCCTAACCCCCTACTATAGTTAGTTACCCTAACCCCCTACTATAGTTAGTTACCCTAACCCCCTACTATAGTTGTTAGTTACCCTAACCCCTTCTATAGTTAGTTACCCTAACCCCCTTCTATAGTTAGTTACCCTAACCCCCTACTATAGTTGTTAGTTACCCTAACCCCCTACTATAGTTAGTTACCCTAACCCCCTTCTATAGTTAGTTACCCTAACCCCCTTCTATAGTTAGTTACCCTAACCCCCTTCTATAGTTAGTTACCCTAACCCCCTTCTATAGTTAGTTACCCTAACCCCCTACTATAGTTGTTAGTTACCCTAACCCCTTCTATAGTTAGTTACCCTAACCCCCTTCTATAGTTAGTTACCCTAACCCCCTTCTATAGTTAGTTACCCTAACCCCCATACTATAGTTGTTAGTTACCCTAACCCCCTACTATAGTTAGTTACCCTAACCCCCTACTATAGTTGTTAGTTACCCTAACCCCCTACTATAGTTAGTTACCCTAACCCGGTACTATAGTTAGTTACCCTAACCCCCTTCTATAGTTAGTTACCCTAACCCTTCTATAGTTAGTTACCCTAACTACCTACTATAGTTAGTTACCCTAACCCCCTACTATAGTTAGTTACCCTAACCCCCTACTATAGTTGTTAGTTACCCTAACCCCCTTCTATAGTTAGTTACCCTAACCACCTTTTATAGTTAGTTACACTAACCCCCTACTATAGTTGTTAGTTACCCTAACCCTTCTATAGTTGTTAGTTACCCTAACCCCTTCTATAGTTAGTTACCCTAACCCCCTTCTATAGTTAGTTACCCTAACCCCCTACTATAGTTAGTTACCCTAACCCCCTACTATAGTTAGTTACCCTAACCCCTTCTATAGTTAGTTACCCTAACCCCCTACTATAGTTAGTTACCCTAACCCCCTACTATAGTTAGTTACCCTAACCCCCTACTATAGTTAGTTACCCTAACCCCCTGCTATAGTTAGTTACCCTAACCCCCTACTATAGTTAGTTACCCTAACCCCCTACTATAGTTAGTTACCCTAACCCCCTTCTATAGTTAGTTACCCTAACCCCCTTCTATAGTTAGTAACCCTAACCCTTCTATAGTTAGTTACCCTAACCCTTCTATAGTTAGTTACCCTAACCCCCTACTATAGTTAGTTACCCTAACCCCTTCTATAGTTAGTTACCCTAACCCCTACTATAGTTAGTTACCCTAACCCCTACTATAGTTAGTTACCCTAACCCCCTACTATAGTTAGTTACCCTAACCCCCTACTATAGTTGTTAGTTACCCTAACCCCCTACTATAGTTAGTTACCCTAACCCCCTTCTATAGTTGTTAGTTACCTTAACCCCCTACTATAGTTAGTTACCCTAACCCCTTATTATAGTTGTTAGTTACCCTAACCCCCTACTATAGTTAGTTACCCTAACTCCCTACTATAGTTAGTTACCCTAACCCCCTACTATAGTTAGTTACCCTAACCCCTTACTATAGGTAATTACCCTAACCCCCTACTATAGTTAGTTACCCTAACCCCCTACTATAGTTAGTTACCCTAACTCCCTTCTATAGTTAGTTACCCTAACCCCCTACTATAGTTAGTTACCCTAACCCCCTACTATAGTTGTTAGTTACCCTAACCCCCTACTATAGTTAGTTACCCTAACCCCCTACTATAGTTAGTTACCCTAACCCCCTACTATAGTTGTTAGTTACCCTAACCCCCTACTATAGTTAGTTACCCTAACCCCCTACTATAGTTAGTTACCCTAACCCCTTCTATAGTTAGTTACCCTAACCCCCTTCTATAGTTAGTTACCCTAACCCCCTACTATAGTTGTTAGTTACCCTAACCCCATTCTATAGTTAGTTACCCTAACCCCCTACTATAGTTGTTAGTTACCCTAACCCCCTTCTATAGTTAGTTACCCTAACCCCCTTCTATAGTTAGTTACCCTAACCCCTTCTATAGTTAGTTACCCTAACCCTTCTATAGTTGTTAGTTACCCTAACCCCCTACTATAGTTAGTTACCCTAACCCCCTACTATAGTTAGTTACCCTAACCCCCTTCTATAGTTAGTTACCCTAACCCTTCTATAGTTAGTTACCCTAACTACCTACTATAGTTAGTTACCCTAACCCCCTACTATAGTTAGTTACCCTAACCCCCTACTATAGTTAGTTACCCTAACCCCCTACTATAGTTGTTAGTTACCCTAACCCCCTTCTATAGTTAGTTACCCTAACCACCTTTTATAGTTAGTTACACTAACCCCCTACTATAGTTGTTAGTTACCCTAACCCTTCTATAGTTGTTAGTTACCCTAACCCCTTCTATAGTTAGTTACCCTAACCCCCTTCTATAGTTAGTTACCCTAACCCCCTTCTATAGTTAGTTACCCTAACCCCCATACTATAGTTGTTAGTTACCCTAACCCCCTACTATAGTTAGTTACCCTAACCCCCTTCTATAGTTGTTAGTTACCTTAACCCCCTACTATAGTTAGTTACCCTAACCCCTTACTATAGTTGTTAGTTACCCTAACCCCCTACTATAGTTAGTTACCCTAACTCCCTACTATAGTTAGTTACCCTAACCCCCTACTATAGTTAGTTACCCTAACCCCTTACTATAGTTAATTACCCTAACCCCCTACTATAGTTAGTTACCCTAACCCCCTACTATAGTTAGTTACCCTAACTCCCTTCTATAGTTAGTTACCCTAACCCCCTACTATAGTTAGTTACCCTAACCCCCTACTATAGTTGTTAGTTACCCTAACCCCCTACTATAGTTAGTTACCCTAACCCCCTACTATAGTTAGTTACCCTAACCCCTACTATAGTTGTTAGTTACCCTAACCCCCTACTATAGTTAGTTACCCTAACCCCCTACTATAGTTAGTTACCCTAACCCCTTCTATAGTTAGTTACCCTAACCCCCTTCTATAGTTAGTTACCCTAACCCCCTACTATAGTTGTTAGTTACCCTAACCCCATTCTATAGTTAGTTACCCTAACCCCCTACTATAGTTGTTAGTTACCCTAACCCCCTTCTATAGTTAGTTACCCTAACCCCCTTCTATAGTTAGTTACCCTAACCCCCTTCTATAGTTAGTTACCCTAACCCTTCTATAGTTGTTAGTTACCCTAACCCCCTACTATAGTTAGTTACCCTAACCCTTCTATAGTTGTTAGTTACCCTAACCCCCTACTAGAGTTAGTTACCCTAACTACCTACTATAGTTGTTAGTTACCCTAACCCTTCTATAGTTGTTAGTTACCCTAACCCCCTACTATAGTTAGTTACCCTAACCCTTCTATAGTTGTTAGTTACATAACCCCCTACTATAGTTAGTTACCCTAACTACCTACTATAGTTGTTAGTTACCATAACCCCCTTCCCCCTACTACACCACATAACCACACCACACCACCCATACCACCACACCAGCACACCACCACACCACCACACCCATACCACCACACCACCACACCAGCTCACCACCACACCCATACCACCACACCAGCACACCACCACACCCATACCACCACACCAGCACACCAGCACACCACCACACCCATACCACCACACCACCACACCCATACCACCACACCACCACACCCATACCACCACACCACCACGCCCATACCACCACACCCATACCACCACACCACCACACCCAGACCACCACACCACCACAACCATACCACCACACCACCACACCCATACCACCACACCAGCACACCACCACACCCATACCACCACACCACCACGCCCATGCCACCACACCACCACACCAGCACACCACCACACCCATACCACCACACCACCACACCACCACGCCCATACCACCACACCACCACGCCCATACCACCACACCAGCAGACCACCACACCAGTACACCACCACACCCATACCACCACACCACCACACCCATACCACCACACCACCACACCACCACGCCCATACCACCACAGAGAGACACTTCACCATGCAGCGCCATAGGACTCCAGGTAGTTGGAGCCAGGGTGACACACACAGAGACCGTGGAGATACAGCGGAGCGGAGGTACAACAGGGTTTTTAGACCAGCTGTGGGTTGTTGTGTTCTCTACACACACACACACACACACACACAAATCTAATGAAACATTGGCATGGTGAAGCAGACGTGATTATCCTACATAATCAACCATTCAGTCTCCTCATGGCATGGTGAAGGAACGACAGAGGATTGTTATGAAGGACGATAGTAGAGGGGGGGATGGAGAGAGAGGTAGAGAAAGAGATGACAAGGAAAAGGAGAAAGATGGAGATAGACGACAGACCAAGTATTCATCCTGAACACCCTAATTGACAAACAAAAAACAAAGGCAATGTCTTCTCATGCATTGTTGACTTCAAAAAAGCTTTTGACTCAATTTGGCACAAGGGTCTGCGAAACAAATTGATGGAAAGTCGTGTTGGCATTATAAAATCCATGTCTACTGTCTGCTGATGATCTGCTGCTTCTGACCCCAACCAAGGAGGGCCTAGAGCCTAGATCTGTCCCCAACCAAGGAGTGCCTACAGCCTAGATCTGTCCCACACCAAGGAGGGCCTACAGCCTAGATCTGTCCCCAACCAAGGAGGGCCTACAGCCTAGATCTGTCCCACACCAAGGAGGGCCTACAGCCTAGATCTGTCCCCAACCAAGGAGGGCCTACAGCCTAGATCTGTCCCCAACCAAGGAGGGCCGAGATCTGTCCCCAACCAAGGAGGGCCTAGAGCCTAATTCTGTCCCCAACCAAGGAGGGCCTAGAGCCTAGATCTGTCCCCAACCAAGGAGGGCCTACAGCCTAGATCTGTCCCACACCAAGGAGGGCCTACAGCCTAGATCTGTCCCCAACCAAGGAGGACCTAGAGCCTAGATCTGTCCCCAACCAAGGAGGGCCTAGAGCCTAGATCTGTCCCCAACCAAGGAGGGCCTACAGCCTAGATCTGTCCCCAACCAAGGAGGGCCTAGAGCAGCACCTAGATCTGTCCCCAACCAAGGAGGGCCTAGAGCAGCACCTAGATATGTTCCCAACCAAGGAGAGCCTATAGCAGCACCTAGATCTTCTGCACAGATTCTGACAGACCTGGGCCCTGACAGTAAATCTCAATAAAATACAAGAATAATGGTGTTCCAAAAAAGGTCCAGTTGCCAGGACCACAAATACAAATTCCATCTAGACAAGGCCTTCTTGCCTTGTCTCTCAGCTCTTTTACAGCTTTGTGGAAGTTACCTGTGGAGATGATGTTTAGGCTGAGGTATGTATCGTTTTTTTGTGTGCTCTAGGGCAACGGTGTCTAGATGGAATTTGTATTTGTGGTCCTGGCCTTCTTGCCTTGTCTCTCAGCTCTTTTACAGCTTTGTGGAAGTTACCTGTGGAGATGATGTTTAGGCTGAGGTATGTATCGTTTTTTTATGTTCAAAAGGAACATAAAATTTGACATATCAATTAGAATCTGGCTAAAAATACTTGAATCAGTTACAGAACCCATTGCCATTCATGGTGTGGGGTCTGGGTCCGCACACCAACCAAGAATTCACAAAATGGGACAAACACCAAATTGAGACTCTGGATGCAGGATTCTGCAAAAATATCCTCTGTGTACAACACCAAATAATGCATGCAGAGCAGAATTAGATACCCACTAATTATCAAAATCCAGGAAAGAGCTGTTAAATTCTACAACATTTTAGGAAGTGATTCTCAAACCTTCCATAACAAAGCCATCACCTACAGAGAAATACACCTGGAGAAAAGCCCCTAAGCAAGCTGGTCCTCGGGCTCTGTTCACAAACAGACCCCACAGAGACCCAAGACAGCAAGCCCAATAGACGCAACCAACTAGAATGCTATTTGGCCCTAAACAGAGAGAACACAGTGGCAGAATTTTTATTTATTTACCTTTATTTAACTAGGTAAGTCAGTTAAGAACAAATTCTTATTTTCAATGATGGCCTAGGAACAGTGGGTTAACTGCCTGTTCAGGGGCAGAACGACAGATTTGTACCTTTCGGTTACTCGTCCAACGCTCTAACCACTAGGCTACCCTATCGCCCCAATACCTGACCACTGTGACTGTGGCACAAACTTAAGGAAATCTTTGACTATGTACAGACTCAGTGAGCATAGCCTTGCTATTGAGAAAGGCTGCCATAGGCAGAACTGGCGCAGGACAGCAGAGATGAGTAACACAAGTAACTTTACTAAAATATTCCAATAACATGTTGTAATACCGAGCACACAATAATGGACCGAACATACATAAACAGAAGTAGAAGTCGTGACACAAGAGAAGACAGGCTATGTGCTCACTGCCCACATAATGAGGTGGATACTGACCTGCACTTCCTAACGTCCTGCCCAATGTATGACCATATAGAGACACACATTTCCCTCAAATTACACAGATCCACAAAGAATTTGAAAAGAAATACAATTTTAATGAACTCCCATATCTACTGGGTGAAATACCACAGTGTGACATCACAGCAGCAAGATCTGTGACCTGTTGCCACAAAAAAAGGGCAACCAGTGAAGAACAAAGACCGTTGTAAATACTCATTATTTTAATTGTTAGTTTTTTTTACCCCTTTTTGTCCCCAATTGGTAGATATGATTGGTAGTTACAGTCTTGTCCCATCGCAGCAACTCCCGTACGGACTCAGGAGAGGCGAAGGTCGAGAGCCGTGCGTCCTCCGAAACACACACTGCTGCTTAACCCGGAAGCCAGGCGCACCAAGGAGAAAACACCTTACACCTGGCGTGCACTGCGCCCAGAATTCAAAGCCAGAATCTCTAATAGTACAGCTAGCACTGCAATGCAGTGCCTTAGACCACTGCGCCACTCGGGAGGCCCATTGTAAATACAACCTCTATGTTTATTTATATTCCCTTTTGTACTTTAACTATTTGCAATGCAACGTTATACACTGTATATACATAATATATATGACTTTATTCTTTTGGAACTTCTGTGAGAAGAGAGACAGAAAGAGAGCTGGAGAAGAAGGGAGAGGAGAGACAGAAAGAGAGGTGGAGAGAGGAAGGGAGAGGAGAGACAGAAAGAGAGAGAGAGATGGAGAGAGAGGAGAGACAGAAAGAGAGAGAGATATGGAGAGAGGAAGGAGAGAGAGAGGAGAGACAGAAAGAGAGAGAGAGAAGATGAGTTGTCAGAAAAAGGAGTATCTCAGATCATAATGCATGGTTACGGTGAATACACAACTGAGTAGGATTTCCCAGGCATACCCGGAGTTAACACAATGTTTAAAGCCTGCTACAATGAGATGAGATACAGACGGTTTGTTTGAGACACTTACGACTGTGAAAAATACAGTTTTCTTCATTGACAGAGTGGGTTCAATTGAGAGCACTGGATTGAGTTCTAAACTGAATTCTTGACAGATCATGAAGCACCATTTGAAACGGGATAAAAATAACGCTAGAAATCTAAATGTTCTATGTTTCAACTGCTTCTGAAAGAAAAAGTCGAATTGAAAACAAGTTTGGCATTTTTATCATAATAGCAAGCAAGGACTAATGGTTTGGTTTAACTAAACTAGTCTGCTTTGGTTACCAAGTCAACTATTGTAGCTATTTTAGTAAACTTGCTAGTTACTTCAGTGGATGTTGAAAACATTTCTAGAGGCAAATGTGTTAAATTATAGCCATGGTGAAAAGGGATAATATTCTCGGGGCTCTATGAGTTGGTCCGGCATTCATTTGAACTCTCCATAGAACACAGAGCCCATTGTTTATGTATTTGACTTCGAAGCCATTTAGCAGACACTCCAGAGCAATTAGGGTTAACTACCTTGCTCAAGAACACAGACAGATTTTTCAACTAGTCAGTGCAGGGATTTGAACAAGCAACCTTTCAGTTACTGACCCAAAGGTCTGAACTGCTAGGTTACCTACAGAGTTACTGACCCAAAGAACTTAACTGCTAGGTTACCAAAATAGTTCCTGACCCAATGGTCTTAACCGCTAGGTTACCTACAGTTACTGACCCAATGTTCTTAACTGCTAGGTTACCTACAGAGTTACTGACCCAATGGTCTTAACTGCTAGGTTACCTACAGAGTTACTGACCCAATGGTCTGAACTGCTAGGTTACCTACAGAGTTACTGACCCAACTGTCTTCACTGCTAGGTTACCTACAGAGTTACTGACCCAACTGTCTTCACTGCTAGGTTACCTACAGAGTTACTGACCCAATGGTCTTAACTGCTAGGTTGCCTACAGAGTTACTGACCCAATGGTCTGAACTGCTAGGTTACCTACAGAGTTACTGACCCAACTGTCTTCACTACTAGGTTACCTACAGAGTTACTGACCCAACTGTCTTCACTACTAGGTTACCTACAGAGTTACTGACGCAATGGTCTTAACTGCTAGGTTACCTGCAGAGTTACTGACCCAAAGGTCTGAACTGCTAGGTTACCTACAGAGTTACTGACCCAAAGAACTTAACTGCTAGGTTACCAAAATAGTTCCTGACCCAATGGTCTTAACTGCTAGGTTACCTACAGTTACTGACCCAATGGTCTTAACTGCTAGGTTACCTACAGAGTTACTGACCCAATGGTCTTAACTGCTAGGTTACCTACAGAGTTACTGACCCAATGGTCTGAACTGCTAGGTTACCTACAGAGTTACTGACCCAACTGTCTTCACTGCTAGGTTACCTACAGAGTTACTGACCCAACTGTCTTCACTGCTAGGTTACCTACAGAGTTACTGACCCAATGGTCTTAACTGCTAGGTTGCCTACAGAGTTACTGACCCAATGGTCTGAACTGCTAGGTTACCTACAGAGTTACTGACCCAACTGTCTTCACTACTAGGTTACCTACAGAGTTACTGACCCAACTGTCTTCACTACTAGGTTACCTACAGAGTTACTGACGCAATGGTCTTAACTGCTAGGTTACCTGCAGAGTTACTGACCCAAAGAACTTAACCGCTAGGTTACCTACAGAGTTACTGACCCAATGGTCTTAACTGCTAGGTTACCTACAGAGTTACTGACCCAATGGTCTTAACTGCTAGGTTACCTACAGAGTTACTGACCCAATGGTCTTAACTGCTAGGTTACCTACAGAGTTACTGACCCAATGGTCTTAACTGCTAGGTTACCTACAGAGTTACTGACCCAATGGTCTAAACTGCTAGGTTACCTACAGAGTTACTGACCCAATGGTCTGAACTGCTAGGTTACCTGCAGAGTTACTGACCTAATGGTCTGAACTGCTAGGTTACCTACAGAGTTACTGACCCAATGGTCTTAACTGCTAGGTTACCTACAGAGTTACTGACCCAATGGTCTGAACTGCTAGGTTACCTACAGAGTTACTGACCCAACTGTCTTCACTGCTAGGTTACCTACAGAGTTACTGACCCAATGGTCTTCACTACTAGGTTACCTACAGAGTTACTGACCCAATGGTCTTAACTGCTAGGTTACCTACAGAGTTACTGACCCAATGGTCTTAACTGCTAGGTTACCTACAGAGTTACTGACCCAATGGTCTGAACTGCTAGGTTACCTACAGAGTTACTGACCCAACTGTCTTCACTGCTAGGTTACCTACAGAGTTACTGACCCAATGGTCTTCACTACTAGGTTACCTACAGAGTTACTGACCCAATGGTCTTAACTGCTAGGTTACCTACAGAGTTACTGACCCAATGGTCTTAACTGCTAGGTTACCTACAGAGTTACTGACCCAATGGTCTTAACTGCTAGGTTACCTACAGCGTTACTGACCCAATGGTCTTAACTGCTAGGTTACCTACAGAGTTACTGACCCAATGGTCTGAACTGCTAGGTTACCTACAGAGTTACTGACCCAACTGTCTTCACTGCTAGGTTACCTACAGAGTTACTGACCCAACTGTCTTCACTGCTAGGTTACCTACAGAGTTACTGACCCAATGGTCTTAACTGCTAGGTTGCCTACAGAGTTACTGACCCAATGGTCTGAACTGCTAGGTTACCTACAGAGTTACTGACCCAACTGTCTTCACTACTAGGTTACCTACAGAGTTACTGACCCAACTGTCTTCACTACTAGGTTACCTACAGAGTTACTGACGCAATGGTCTTAACTGCTAGGTTACCTGCAGAGTTACTGACCCAAAGGTCTGAACTGCTAGGTTACCTACAGAGTTACTGACCCAAAGAACTTAACTGCTAGGTTACCAAAATAGTTCCTGACCCAATGGTCTTAACTGCTAGGTTACCTACAGTTACTGACCCAATGGTCTTAACTGCTAGGTTACCTACAGAGTTACTGACCCAATGGTCTTAACTGCTAGGTTACCTACAGAGTTACTGACCCAATGGTCTGAACTGCTAGGTTACCTACAGAGTTACTGACCCAACTGTCTTCACTGCTAGGTTACCTACAGAGTTACTGACCCAATGGTCTTAACTGCTAGGTTGCCTACAGAGTTACTGACCCAATGGTCTGAACTGCTAGGTTACCTACAGAGTTACTGACCCAACTGTCTTCACTACTAGGTTACCTACAGAGTTACTGACCCAACTGTCTTCACTACTAGGTTACCTACAGAGTTACTGACGCAATGGTCTTAACTGCTAGGTTACCTGCAGAGTTACTGACCCAAAGAACTTAACCGCTAGGTTACCTACAGAGTTACTGACCCAATGGTCTTAACTGCTAGGTTACCTACAGAGTTACTGACCCAATGGTCTTAACTGCTAGGTTACCTACAGAGTTACTGACCCAATGGTCTTAACTGCTAGGTTACCTACAGAGTTACTGACCCAATGGTCTTAACTGCTAGGTTACCTACAGAGTTACTGACCCAATGGTCTAAACTGCTAGGTTACCTACAGAGTTACTGACCCAATGGTCTGAACTGCTAGGTTACCTGCAGAGTTACTGACCTAATGGTCTGAACTGCTAGGTTACCTACAGAGTTACTGACCCAATGGTCTTAACTGCTAGGTTACCTACAGAGTTACTGACCCAATGGTCTGAACTGCTAGGTTACCTACAGAGTTACTGACCCAACTGTCTTCACTGCTAGGTTACCTACAGAGTTACTGACCCAATGGTCTTCACTACTAGGTTACCTACAGAGTTACTGACCCAATGGTCTTAACTGCTAGGTTACCTACAGAGTTACTGACCCAATGGTCTTAACTGCTAGGTTACCTACAGAGTTACTGACCCAATGGTCTGAACTGCTAGGTTACCTACAGAGTTACTGACCCAACTGTCTTCACTGCCAGGTTACCTACAGAGTTACTGACCCAATGGTCTTCACTACTAGGTTACCTACAGAGTTACTGACCCAATGGTCTTAACTGCTAGGTTACCTACAGAGTTACTGACCCAATGGTCTTAACTGCTAGGTTACCTACAGAGTTACTGACCCAATGGTCTTAACTGCTAGGTTACCTACAGCGTTACTGACCCAATGGTCTTAACTGCTAGGTTACCTACAGAGTTACTGACCCAATGGTCTTAACTGCTAGGTTACCTACAGAGTTACTGACCCAATGGTCTTAACTGCTAGGTTACCTACAGAGTTACTGACCCAATGGTCTTAACTGCTAGGTTACCTACAGAGTTACTGACCCAACTGTCTTCACTGCTAGGTTACCTACAGAGTTACTGACCCAATGGTCTTCACTACTAGGTTACCTACAGAGTTACTGACCCAATGGTCTTAACTGCTAGGTTACCTACAGAGTTACTGACCCAATGGTCTTAACTGCTAGGTTACCTACAGAGTTACTGACCCAATGGTCTTAACTGCTAGGTTACCTACAGCGTTACTGACCCAATGGTCTTAACTGCTAGGTTACCTACAGAGTTACTGACCCAATGGTCTTAACTGCTAGGTTACCTACAGAGTTACTGACCCAATGGTCTAAACTGCTAGGTTACCTGCAGAGTTACTGACCCAATGGTCTGAACTGCTAGGTTACCTACAGAGTTACTGACGCAATGGTCTTAACTGCTAGGTTACCTACAGAGTTACTGACCCAATGGTCTTCACTACTAGGTTACCTACAGAGTTACTGACCCAAAGAACTTAACTGCTAGGTTACCTACAGAGTTACTGACCCAATGGTCTTAACTGCTAGGTTACCTACAGAGTTACTGACCCAATGGTCTTAACTGCTAGGTTACCTACAGAGTTACTGACCCAATGGTCTGAACTGCTAGGTTACCTACAGAGTTACTGACCCAACTGTCTTCACTGCTAGGTTACCTACAGAGTTACTGACCCAATGGTCTTCACTACTAGGTTACCTACAGAGTTACTGACCCAATGGTCTTAACTGCTAGGTTACCTACAGAGTTACTGACCCAATGGTCTTAACTGCTAGGTTACCTACAGAGTTACTGACCCAATGGTCTTAACTGCTAGGTTACCTACAGAGTTACTGACCCAATGGTCTAAACTGCTAGGTTACCTACAGAGTTACTGACCCAATGGTCTGAACTGCTAGGTTACCTGCAGAGTTACTGACCCAATGGTCTGAACTGCTAGGTTACCTGCAGAGTTACTGACCCAACTGTCTTCACTACTAGGTTGCCTACAGAGTTACTGACCCAACTGTCTTCACTACTAGGTTACCTGCAGAGTTACTGACCCAACTGTCTTCACTACTAGGTTACCTGCAGTATGTATATGCCTTGATTTATATCACATGATTGACTGCAATATTATCCAGGGGTTTTTATGAAACACACTTGACTTTTTGTTAGGGGGAGAAAAAAAATCCTGATTTGTATCTAACGACCAATCTCTAGTGACGCAGATATTTGTGTGTATGTTGCCGAGTATGTTACTGAGTGCCTACAGGACAGTATATTATTACACCCTAAGTTCTCCATGAACACACCACTGAAATGTTGGGCTCCCGAGTGGTTCAGCGGTCTAAAGGCACTCCATCTCACTGCTAGAGGCGTCACTCCAGACACCCTGGTTTGATTCCAGGCTCTATCACAACCGGCCGTGATTGGGAGTCCCATAGGGCGGCGCACAATTGGCCCAGTGTTGTTCAGTTGGCCTGGGGTAAGCCTTCATTGTAAATAATCATTTGTTCTTAACTGATTTGCCAAGTTAAAATAGAGGTTAAACAAAATAAACACTGTCTATCACAATATATTGGACACTTTATAGTGCACTTCTATTGACCAGGGCCTATGGGGTTAGTAGTGCACTTCTATTGACCAGGGCCTATGGGGTTAGTAGTGCACTTCTATTGACCAGGGTCTATGGGGTTAGTAGTGCACTTCTATTGACCAGGGCCTATGGGGTTAGTAGTGCACTTCTATTGACCAGGGCCTATGGGGTTAGTTGTGCACTTCTATTGACCAGGGCCTATGGGGTTAGTAGTGCACTTCTATTGACAAGAGCCTATGGGGTTAGTAGTGCAATTCTATTGACCAGGGTCTATGGGGTTAGTAGTGCACTTCTATTGACCAGGGCCTATGGGGTTAGTAGTGCACTTCTATTGACCAGAGCCTATGGGGTTAGTAGTGCACTTCTATTGACCAGGGTCTATGGGGTTAGTAGTGCACTTCTATTGACCAGGGCCTATGGGGTTAGTAGTGCACTTCTATTGACCAGGGCCTATGGGGTTAGTAGTGCACTTCTATTGACCAGGGCCTATGGGGTCCGTAGGGAATAAGGATATCATTCGACACCCTCTGTCTTCCAATCTCTCTCTGTGTAAAACTCTGAGGACGGGGTCGTTATAACATGATTGACACCCCTCCATCCAGACACACTGGATTAAACCTATCAATCAAACACGAAGCTGCCAGACAAAAAAAAAGGTCAGGCTAGTAAATTCAATAGACAGGGCAGGCAGACTGAGGTGAAGAAATATACACGGCCATTACAGGACTATAGGGCTGAAGGGAAGAGGCCATGCTGGATTTAGTTTCACACTCAGTCCATAAATTCATATCAAACTGCAGGGAGAAGAGGAGGGTGGTATGAGAGAGGTTCCTCTGAGTGTGTGTGTGTGTGTGTGTGTGTGTGTGTGTGTGTGTGTGTGTGTGTGTGTGTGTGTGTGTGTGTGTGTGTGTGTGTGTGTGTGGTAATGCCCCCTACTTGCCCTCAATGGTTCAAATCAAATCAAATGTATTTGTCACATACACATGGTTAGCAGATGTTAATGCGAGTTTAGCGAAATGCTTGTGCTTCTAGTTCCGACAATGCAGTAATAACCAACGAGTAATCTAACCTAACAATTCCACAACAACTACCTTATACACACAAGTGTAAAGGGATGAAGAATATGTACATAAAGATATATGAATGAGTGATGGTACAGAACAGCATAGGCAAGATTTTTTATTTGACCTTTATTTAACTAGGCAAGTCAGTTAAGAACAAATTCTTATTTTCAATGACAGCCTAGGAACAATGGGTTAAGTGCCTGTTCAGGGGCAGAATGACAGATTTCTACCTCGTCAGCTCGGGGGTTTGAACTTGCATCCGGTTACTAGTCCAAGGTTCTAACCACTAGGCTACCCTGCCGCCCCAGATGTAGATGGTATCGAGTACAGTATATACATATGAGATGAGTATGTAAACAAAGTGGCATAGTTTAAAGTGGCTAGTGATACATGTATTACCTAAATATGCAATAGATGATATAGAGTACAGTATATACATATACATATGAGATGAGTAATGTAGGGTATGTAAACATTATATTAGGTAGCATTGTTTAAAGTGGCTAGTGATATATTTTTACATCAATTTCCATTATTAACTTTTTATGGCTGCACGAGCAGTATTGAGTGGCTTGGATGAAAAGGTGGCCATTGTAAACGGCCAGCTCCTCAGTCTCAGTTGCTAATATATGCATATTATTATTAGTATTGGATAGAAAACACTCTAAATTTCCAAAACTGTCAAAATATTGTCTGTGAGTATAACAGAACTGATATTGCAGGCGAAACCCTGAGGAAAATCAAAGCAGGAAGTGGCCTCTATTTTGAAAACGCCATGTTCCATAGCCTCCCTTTGCTGGATTTAAAGGGATATGTAGCGCTATTCAGCGGTTGTTGATGCCACTTATCCCAATATCGGGATTGCAGCCATAACAAGTTAAAGTGGTTGGAGTTGAGTCAGTGTGTTGGCAGAAGCCACTCAATGTTAGTGGTGGCTGTTTAACAGTCTGATGGCCTTGAGATAGAAGCTGTTTTTCAGTCTCTCGGTCCCTGCTTTGATACACCTGTACTGACCTCGCCTTCTGGATGATAGCGGGGTGAACAGGCAGTGGCTCGGGTGGTTGTTGTCCTTGATGATCTTTATGGCCTTTCTGTGACATCGGGTGGTGTAGGTGTCCTGGAGGGCAGGTAGTTTGCCCCCGGTGATGCGTTGTGCAGACCTCACTACCCTCTGGAGAGCCTTACGGTTGTGGGCGGAGCAGTTGCCGTACCAGGCGGTGATACAGCCCGACAGGATGCTCTCGATTGTGCATCTGTAGAAGTTTGTGAGAGCTTTTGGTGACAAGCTGAATTTCTTCAGCCTCCTGAGGTTGAAGAGGCGCTGCTGCGCCTTCTTCACGACGCTGTCTGTTTAGGTGGACCAATTCAGTTGGTCTGTGATGTGTACGCCGAGTAACTTAAAACTTACTACCCTCTCCACTACTGTCCCGTCGATGTGGATAGGGGGGTGTTCCCTCTGCTGTTTCCTGAAGTACACAATCATCTCCTTTGTTTTGTTGGCGTTGAGTGTGAGGTTATTTTCCTGACACCACACTCCGAGGGCCCTCACCTCCTCCCTGTAGGCCGTCTCGTCGTTGTTGGTAATCAAGCCTACCACTGTAGTATCGTCCTCAAACTTGATGATTGAGTTGGAGGCGTGCATGGCCACGCAGTCATGGGTGAACAGGGAGTACAGGAGAGGGCTCAGAACGCACCCTTGTGGGGCCCCCAGTGTTGAGGATCAGCGGGGAGGAGATGTTGTTGCCTACCCTCACCACCTGGGGGCGGCCCGTCAGGAAGTCCAATAGCCTGTTGCACAGGGTGGGGTCGAGACCCAGGGTCTCGAGCTTGATGACGAGTTTGGAGGGTACTATGGTGTTAAATGCTGACCTGTAGTCAATGAACAGCATTCTCTGCGATTGCGTCATTGGGCGGTAAGCAAATTGGAGTGGGTCTAGGGTGTCAGGTAGGGTGGAGGTGATATGGTCCTTGACTAGTCTCTCAAAGCACTTCATGATGGCGGAAGTGAGTGCTAGTAGTTGTTTAGCTCAGTTACCTTAGCTTTCTTGGGAACAGGGACAATGGTGGCCCTCTTGAAGCATGTGGGAACAGCAGACTGGGATAAGGATTAATTGAATATGTCCGTAAACACACCAGCCAGCTTGTCTGCGCATGCTCTGAGGATGCGGCTGGGGATGCCGTCTGGGCCTACAGCCTTGCGAGGGTTAACACATTTAAATGTTTTACTCACGTCGGCTGCAGTGAAGGAGAGTCCGCAGGTTTTGGTTGCGGGCCGTTTCAGTGGCACTGTATTGTCCTCAAAGCAGGCAAAAAAGTTATTTAGTCTGTCTGGGAGCAAGAAATCCTGGTCCGCGACGGGGCTGGTTTTCTTTCTTCCGGGATTGACTGTAGACCCTGCCACATACCTCTTGTGTCTGAGCCGTTGAATTGCGACTCTACTTTGTCTCTATACTGACAATGGATCGGATCCGATCCATTGTCCTGGGTGGGAGGCAGAACACAGGATCCGCTTCGGGAAAGTCATATTCCTGGTCGTAATAATGGTGAGATGACGTTGCTCTTATATTCAGTAGTTCCTCCCAACTGTATGTAATGAAACCTAAGATTACCTGGGGTACCAATGTAAGAAATAACACGTAAAAAAATACAAAATACTGCATAGTTTCCTAGGAATGCGAAGCGAGGCGGCCATCTCTGTCGGCGCCCATCTCTGGAGTATTATGGCTGATGTTGTTGAGCAGCAAAAGACAGGAAGAAGCAGGAAGCAGAAGATGGGTCTGCCTTGTCCTTTAGGGTGGAATGGGTCTGCCTTGTCCTTTAGGGTTGAATGGGTCTGCCTTGTCCTTTAGGGTGGAATGGGTCTGCCTTGTCCTTTAGGGTGGAATGGGTCTGCCTTGTCCTTTAGGGTGGAATGGGTCTGCCTTGTCCTTTAGGGTGGAATGGGTCTGCCTTGTCCTTTAGGGTGGAATGGGTCTGCCTTGTCCTTTAGGGTGGAATGGGTCTGCCTTGTCCTTTAGGGTGGAATGGGTCTGTATCATCATTTAGGTTAGAATGGGTCAGGCCTCTCCGCTCGTTCAAGGGCATGACTTTATAGAGAACACACACATCCCAGTCCACTAGGGAACACATCAACATAAACCTTTACTTCTCTGGCTGTTTTATATTTAGCCTCGACGGGGCTTTCTTTCACCTCTTCTCTGGCTGTGTTTTATATTTAACCTCGACGGGGCTTTCTTTCACCTCTTCTCTGACTGTGTTTTATATTTAACCTCGACGGGGCTTTCTTTCACCTCTTCTCTGACTGTGTTTTATATTTAGCCTCGACGGGGCTTTCTTTCACCTCTTCTCTGGCTGTTTTATATTTAGCCTCGACGGGGCTTTCTTTCACCTCTTCTCTGGCTGTTTTTTATATTTAACCTCGTTGGGGCTTTCTTTCGTCTTTGAGGATATTCTGGAAAACAACGTCTGAATCATTTCCTGGTTGTGTATATGTCTTGTGCTCATTGCTCTACGAAGGTCGTGGGAATGTTGAGGCTATTTCAGTTCTGTTGTGGGTTCCATTTCAAAATTCACCACAATGTCATTTAAAAGGTTTTGGAGGAGAATGACTGAGATCTACAGTACTTACGTTTTATGGTGAGTTCTCCATAGTTGGACACTATAGTACTTACGTTTTATGGTGAGTTCTCCATAGTTGGACACTATAGTACTTACGTTTTACGGTGAGTTCTCCATAGTTGGACACTATAGTACTTACGTTTTACGGTGAGTTCTCCATAGTTGGACACTATAGTACATACGTTTTATGGTGAGTTCTCCATAGTTGGACACTATAGTACATACGTTTTATGGTGAGTTCTCCATAGTTGGACACTATAGTACATACGTTTTATGGTGAGTTCTCCATAGTTGGACACTAGTACATACGTTTTATGGTGAGTTCTCCATAGTTGGACACTAGTACTTACGTTTTATGGTGAGTTCTCCATAGTTAGACACTATAGTACTTACGTTTTATGGTGAGTTCTCCATAGTTGGACACTATAGTACTTACGTTTTACGGTGAGTTCTCCATAGTTGGACACTATAGTACTTACGTTTTACGGTGAGTTCTCCATAGTTGGACACTATAGTACTTACGTTTTACGGTGAGTTCTCCATAGTTAGACACTATAGTACTTACGTTTTACGGTGAGTTCTCCATAGTTGGACACTATAGTACTTACGTTTTATGGTGAGTTCTCCATAGTTAGACACTCCGACTCCTCTGTCAGAGTGGACTATGCATCGGTAGCGTCCTGAGTCTCCTTTAGTGGTGTTCTCCACGTCGAAGGTCCCAATGAAGCGTCTGTTGTTCCACGGCTTAGTGGACTTCATAGGGGCCTCGCGTCCACCAATACCCTGTTGAAACACACAGCAGGTTAGATGTAGTTTTAGTGGTACATGGTCATTTAGTGGCCTTCATAGGGGCCTCGCATCCACCAATACCCTGTTGAAACACACAGCAGGTTAGATGTAGTTTTAGTGGTACATGGTCATTTAGTGGCCTTCATAGGGAACTTGCGTCCACCCTGTTGAAACACAGACAGGGGTTAGCTCTCAAAACGCAGGGTTAGGCAAAAATAAAATTGACAGGTTTAAATACTAAAGTGGCTTGACCTTGATTGCATCAGTGTTCGAGGGGACAACAATGTGTGTGTGTGTGTGTGTGTGTGTGTGTGTGTGTGTGTGTGTGTGTGTGTGTGTGTGTGTGTGTGTGTGTTTGCAGATCCAACAGGAGAGCCAACAGCAAAGTACAGAAAGATCTTTGATGAAAACCTGCTCCAGATCGCTCAGGACCTCAAATTGTGGCGAAGGTTCACCTTCCAACAGGACAACGACCCTAAGCACACAGCCAAGACAATGCAAGACCTCCAGATCGAACATCTCTGGAGAGACCTGAAAATAGCTGTGCAGCGACGCTCCCCATCCAACCTGACAGAGCTTGAGAGGATCTGCAGAGAAGAATGGGAGAAACTCCCCAAATACAGGTCTGCCAAGCTTGTAACATCATACTAAAGAAGACTCAAGACTAATCACTGCCAAAGATGCTTCAACAAAGTACTGAGTAAAGGGTCTGAATACTTATGTAAATGTGATAATTAATTTCTAAGAACATATTTTTTGCTTTATCATTAAAGGTTATTGTTATGTCATTAAGGGGTATTGTGATGTCATTAAGGGGTATTGTGATGTCATTAAGTGGTATTGTGATGTCATTAAGGGGTATTGTGTGTAGATTGATGAGGGAAAAAACAATTTAATCCATTTTAGAACAAGGCTGTAACGTAACAAAATGTGGAAAAAGTCAAGGGGGCTGATTACTCTCTGAATGCACTGTATATGGTACATATAAACATAAATATATAAACATAAATATATATATATATATATAAATATATACAGTATATGACAAAAGTGAGTACACCCCTCAGATTTTTGTAAATATTTGAGTATATGTTTTCATGTGACAACACTGAAGAAATGACACTTTGCTACAATGTAAAGTAGTGAGTGTACAGCTTGTATAACAGTGTACATTTGCTGTCCCCTCAAAATAACTCAACACACAGCCATTAATGTCTAAACCGCTGGCAACAAAAGTGAGTACACCCCTAAGTGAAAATGTCCAAATTGGGCCCAAAGTGTCAATATTTTGTGTGGCCACCATCATTTTCCAGCACTGGTTTAACCCTATGGGGCATGGAGCTTCACAGGTTGCCACAAGCTGTACACTCACTACTTTACATTGTAGCAAAGTGTCATTTCTTCAGTGTTGTCACATGAAAACATATACTCAAATATTTACAAAAATGTGAGGGGTGTACTTTTGTGATATACTGTATATATATATATACACATAAATATTTGTTATCTACAGTGCCTCCGGAAAGTATTCAGACCCCTTCGGGGGGGTGCAAATAAAATACATTTTCGTCCCCCTCTCCTCTTCTCTCTCTCACTCTCTCTCTCTCTTCCCTTCTCTCTCTCTCTCTCTCTCTCTCTCTCTTCCCTTCTATCTCTCTCTCGGGTCTCCAGTTGGTGAACTCTTTTAGGTTCTAGATAAGCACCTTTCTTCCAAGGGTGTAGGCCAGGGATTGATAAAGTGAAACCTACTACCGCTTGTTCCTTCCCAGCAGTAATGTCTAGTTCAAGTCATCAATATCAACAACCAGTCATAATCTTCAACCGGTACAATGTTATTTTATCTGAATCAGGTGGGGGGGGGGGGGGGGGTGCTGGAATAGAACCAAAGGTACTGAACTGGAGATCTCTGGTGGGGAGGCAGGTCAATGAAAACACCTCCAGTAGTAAAGTGAAGTGTAACATTTTGGGTGAACATTGTTACCTGTAACCAGAGGTTGAAGTTGTCTCTCTGTCGTCTATTAACAGTACAGTGGATTGTTAGGTTTAGGGGTCAGGGGGTCAGGATAAGGTGTTGTTGTTACCTGTAACCAGAGGTTGAAGTTGTCTCTCTGTCGTCTATTAACAGTACAGTGGATTTTTAGGTTTAGGGGTCAGGGATCAGGGGTCAGGATAAGGTGTTGTTGTTACCTGTAACCAGAGGTTGAAGTTGTCTCTCTGTCGTCTATTAACAGTACAGTGGATTGTTAGGTTTAGGGGTCAGGGGGTCAGGATAAGGTGTTGTTGTTACCTGTAACCAGAGGTTGAAGTTGTCTCTCTGTCGTCTATTAACAGTACAGTGGATTTTTAGGTTTAGGGGTCAGGGGTCAGGATAAGGTGTTGTTGTTACCTGTAACCAGAGGTTGAAGTTGTCTCTCTGTCGTCCGTTGACAGTACAGTGGAAGGTTAGGGTCAGGGGTCAGGATAAGGTGTTGTTGTTACCTGTAACCAGAGGTTGAAGTTGTCTCTCTGTCGTCCGTTGACAGTACAGTGGAAGGCGGCCGTCTGTCCAGCGTTCACCTCTACACCCTTTATGGTCAGGAAGTGAGGGGTGTTCACTATAAACACACAAACACACACACATATGTTAATATACAGTAATATATATATATATATATATAACCAAAAAAACGCTATGTCCTTTACGATCAGGAAAATATGTTTATAATAGGGTATACCCCTCATGGGGTTAGAATCTACAAAGCATTACATTCTGTGGATAATGTTACTGTGTGTGTTTTTATAATAAGAAGTATTACAGATCCAATCCGGATATATCATAAGACCATTTAACGCAGAGAATCATTTCAACATGTGCTTCACTGTACACCCCCATTCTGTTAGGCGGAAAACCAGGACAAATAATCATCTGATCTTGACTAGTTAGAAAGAAACACAAGCAACCCGACAAAGAACCTCACTAAGCTAATTGTATCATTTCACTATTCATCAAATCTTGTTCTACTTTTAACATGTATATAATTATATATATGTTACATTACAGTAGAAGACGTAGTATCAGTATTACCTAGTATTATGGCTATATGATATATTACAATACGTAGTATCAGTATTACCTAGTATTATGACTATATGATACATTATATAGCATCAGTATTACCTAGTATTATGACTATATGATACATTACAAGACGTAGTATCAGTATTACCTAGTATTATGACTATATGATACATTATATAGTATCAGTATTACCTAGTATTATGACTATATGATACATTACAAGACGTAGTATCAGTATTACCTAGTATTATGACTATATGATATATTACAAGAGATAGTATCAGTATTACCTAGTATTATGACTATATGATATATTATATAGTATCAGTATTACCTAGTATTATGACTATATGATACATTACAAGACGTAGTATCAGTATTACCTAGTATTATGACTATATGATATATTATATAGTATCAGTATTACCTAGTATTATGACTATATGATACATTATATAGTATCAGTATTACCTAGTATTATGACTATATGATACATTATATAGTATCAGTATTACCTAGTATTATGACTATATGATACATTACAAGATGTAGTATCAGTATTACCTAGTATTATGACTATATGATATATTACAAGAGATAGTATCAGTATTACCTAGTATTATGACTATATGATACATTATATAGTATCAGTATTACCTAGTATTATGACTATATGATACATTATATAGTATCAGTATTACCTAGTATTATGACTATATGATACATTACAAGACGTAGTATCAGTATTACCTAGTATTATGACTATATGATATATTACAAGAGATAGTATCAGTATTACCTAGTATTATGACTATATGATACATTATATAGTATCAGTATTACCTAGTATTATGACTATATGATACATTACAAGACGTAGTATCAGTATTACCTAGTATTATGACTATATGATATATTATATAGTATCAGTATTACCTAGTATTATGACTATATGATACATTATATAGTATCAGTATTACCTAGTATTATGACTATATGATACATTATATAGTATCAGTATTACCTAGTATTATGACTATATGATACATTACAAGATGTAGTATCAGTATTACCTAGTATTATGACTATATGATATATTACAAGAGATAGTATCAGTATTGCCTAGTATTATGACTATATGATACATTATATAGTATCAGTATTACCTAGTATTATGACTATATGATACATTATATAGTATCAGTATTACCTAGTATTATGACTATATGATACATTACAAGACGTAGTATCAGTATTACCTAGTATTATGACTATATGATATATTACAAGAGATAGTATCAGTATTACCTAGTATTATGACTATATGATACATTATATAGTATCAGTATTACCTAGTATTATGACTATATGATACATTACAAGACGTAGTATCAGTATTACCTAGTATTATGACTTTGACCTGTCAATCCTCCTCTAAATGCCAAATCAGACAAATCCATTTTTCTCATCGTTTGCTAATGTCTTTTTAAATGCTGCGTTGTAAAAGGAGGCGATGGACCACACAGGCAGTACTAATCACATCTCAGAGCTAGCCCATATTCCACACGGTCGTATTAAGCACAAAATGAATTGCCTCTGCTCCACTAGGACCCCTCTAGACCCTATCTGCATCCCAAATGGCACCATTTTCCCTATATAGTGCACTACTTTTTGGCTCTGGTTAAAAAGGTAGTACACTACATAGGGAATAGGGTGGACATTTGGGATGCAAGCTCACGATCAATGCAGCGTATGAGTATCACTCAGAGAGAAACCCGATCACCACTCCCTAAGCGGCGTATTGATCCGCTCACATTTCTACATTTAAACATCTATCACGTCGTCGTCGTGGTGACAAGTGTTTTCATCGATCTGCTTCTGCTACATTTGTGTGCAGTGCAGAAACTAGCACCTTTACTATGGAAATCCTTCTCATTGACATTACATTGGTAGGAATTCAGCTGCTTGATCCTGTGGTCACTAGATAATTTACATACAACAACCTGACCTGTGGTCTGTGTGACATAGCATTGATGATTAAAGCTAGATGGCTAGCCATGAATTAATTAATGGAAAAACCATGGTGTTATTGATTGTAGCTGAGATCATGAGCTATGGGCCTTAGACAGCAGGTCTTATCATTAGGCTGTAGATTGTGAGCTATGGGTCTTAGACAGCAGGTCTTATCATTAGGCTGTAGATTGTGAGCTATGGGCCTTAGACAGCAGGTCTTACCAATAGGCTGTAGATTGTGAGCTATGGGCCTTAGACAGCAGGTCTTACCATTAGGATGTAGATTGTGAGCTATGGGCCTTAGACTGCAGGTCTTACCATTAGGCTGTAGATTGCAGGACCTACATACAGTTGAAGTCAGAAGTTTACATACACTTAGGTTGGAGTCATTAAAACTTGGGGTCAGAAGTGTACATACACTAAGTTGACTGTGCCTTTAAACAGCTTGGAAAATTCCAGAAAATGATGACATGGCTTTGGAAGCTTCTGATAGGATTATTGACATCATTTGAGACAATTGAAGGTGTACCTGTGGATGTATTTCAAGGCCTACCTTCAAACTCAGTGCCTCTTTGCTTGACATCATGGGAAAATCAAAAGAAATCAGTGAAGACCTCAGAAAAAAAAATTGTAGACCTCCACAAGTCTGGTTCATCCTTGGGAGCAAACTCCTAACGCCTGAAGGTACCACGTTCATCTGTACAAACAATAGTACACAAGTATAAACACCATGGGACCAGGCAGCCGTCATACCGCTCAGGAAAGCATTCTGTCTCTTAGAGATGATGCGAAAAGTGCAAATCAATCCCAGAACAACAGCAAAGGACCTTGTGAAGATGCTGGAGGTAACAGGTACAAAAGTATCTATATCCACAGTAAAAAAAGTCCTATATTGACATAACCTGAAAGGCCACTCAGTAAGGAAGAAGCCACTGCTCTAAAACCGCCATAAATAATGATGGTAATAATGATCATCATCATGTTTGGAGGAAAAAGGGGGAGACTTGCAAGCCGAAGAACACCATCCCAACCGTGAAGCACGGGGGTGGCAGCATCATGCTGTGGGGGTTCTTTGCTGCAGGAGGGACTGGTGCACTTCACAAAATAGATGGTGTCATGAGGTAGGAAAATTATGTGGATATATTGAAGCAACATCTCAAGACATCAGTCAGGAACTTAAAGCTTGGTCATAAATGGGTCTTCCAAATGGACAATGACCCTAAGCATACTTCCAAAGTTGTGGCAAAATGGCTTAAGGACAACAAAGTCAAGGTATTGGAGTGGCCATCACAATGCCCTGACCTCAATCCTATAGAAAATATGTGGGCAGAACTGAAGAAGCGTGTGCAAGCAAGGAGGCCTACAAACCTGACTCAGTTACACCAGCTCTGTCAGGAGGACTGGGCCAAAATTCACCCAACTTATTGTGGGAAGCTTGTGGAAGGCTACGCGAAATGTTTGACCCAAGTTAAATCATGTAAAGGCAACGCTACCAAATATTAATTGAGTTTATGTAAACTTCTGACCCACTGGGAACGTGAATAAATTAATAAAAGCTGAAATAAATCATTCTCTCAACTATTAGTCTGACATTTCACATTTTTTAAATAAAGTGGTGATCCTAACTGGCCTAAGACAGGGACATTTTTCCTAGGATTAAAGGTCAGGAATTGTGAAACACTGAGTTTAAATGTATTTGGCTAAGGTGTATGTAAACTTCCCACTTCAACTGTATGTCATGTCAAATGTTCTGGCTGTATCATTGTGAGGCGTCTAACCTCAGCACAACCCTGGGATGGCCTTATAGAACATGACACTCCCAGGCTGGAACTAAACAGAACATAGCTCTCCCTCAACACCTAGAAACACATGTTCACTACCTGTGGTACATGATTGAAAAGACACACGTGTTCAGTAGTACCGCAGGTGCTTCTACACCTGCATTGCTTGCTGTTTGGGGTTTTAGGCTGGGTTTCTGTACAGCACTTTGAGATATCAGCTGATGTAAGAAGGGCTTTATAAATACATTTGATTTGATTTGATTAGTAGCATGGGCCTGGCTGTGGTACATGTAGAAACACTCACTCTGCATATTATTATAGCCTATTATACCCACCAAGTCAAGTAAATCTGATCAACCAACATGCAGTTTTGGTTTATATTCGATTGAGTTTTTAAAATACGGAAACATTGAGTAGTTCGCAAACGTCTAAATTCTAAATAAAAATAAAATAAAATAAATCTTTAAAATACTATGGTTGATTTGTGGTTGAACTCTTTTTTATTAAAATCTATATCATAATAATAATATAATATAACAATAATTAAAATCTACGTTGTAAACTTGTTTTCCTAATCCAACCAACCAGCCACTTCAAGAAGCAACGTGCTTACTGTTGAGAAAGTCAATTGAAATAAATTGATCCGTTTGATGCCTGGGGGGGATGAATGGACATGTAAATCATCTACATGAAGATTACTAGTCTCTTCCTGTACACACAGGACAATCTAAACACTTCAGCATCTTTTGGGTTTCCTGAAAAAAGTGCAACAAAAGCACTGTGTATTCCTGCAGAAAATCCCGCACGTTGTTCAATGTTCATTAGTTCAACCAATGAAGCACTTGAAGAGATGCTGGTTAATCCTATTGAGAGTGAACTTTACATAGGATAGTGCTCACACTTCAATCTGAGAGACGAGAGGATAGATAGGAGAGAGGTTATAGCTGGCCAACACTTTTAAGGAAAGAGACAATAAATGAAAGATGAAAAAAATGGCTATATGCAGCATATGGTACCATTTGTTTTCATCCCCCTCTCTCTCTGTCTCTCTCTCTCTCTCTGTCTCTCTCTCTCTCTCTCCTCTATTCTTTCGTTCCCTCCATCACCACTCTCCCTTTCTAACTCTCGCTCTCTCGCTCTCTCCTTCTCTCAAAGGACAGATTTAACAGAGCCACTTCAGCAGTAGATTCTCAACAGGCTTTATGTGTGTCGACTATAGCTATAAATATTGTTCAGGAGGGATGGAGGGAGAGAAAGGGAGGTGTGTGTGTGTGTGCTCGCGTGCTTGCATGATAGTGCTAGTGCGTGCATGTGTGTGTGTGTGTGTGTTTTACATCCATTGCCTGATGCCGTGAAAATGCCTGTTGTTGCGTGTTTCTAGCACCTTGAGAAAGATATAGTATCTCTGTCACTGTACTATATTGATATCTGGGGGTGTCAGGAAAAGGACAAGGAGGATAGTTTGATGATGTATTTTATGTCGGTGGGCGGAGAGGAGAGGTGTGTGTGTGTGTGTGTAGTGGGACTTACTGCACTGATGGCCCTGGAGCACCACATTTTTGATGGCCAGCAGGCCACGACGCCCTGAGGTTACCACCTCAAACACCATCTGAGGAGGGACAAGACACATCACAGCAACACTGATAAATGTTCACACTTCTTCCAAATGTCACTCGCTCTCCCCTCCCTCCCTCCCCTCCCCACCTAGACTCCCCTCCCCTCAGCCTCCTCTCTCCCCTCCCTCCCTCCCCTCCCCACCTAGACTTTCCTCCCCCCTCCCCTCCCTCTCTTAGACTCCTCTCTCCCCTCCCCACCTAGACTCCCCTCCCCTCAATATCCTCTCCTCTCCTCTCCTCTCCTCTCCTCTCCTCTCCTCTCCTCTCCTCTCCTCTCCTCTCCTCTCCTCTCCTCTCCTCTCCTCTCCTCTCGCCCCCCCCCCCCGCTCCCTCCCTCCCTCGACTCCACTCAACCTCCTCTCCCTCCCTCCCTCCCTCCCTCCCTCCCTCCCTCCCTCCCTCGACTCCTCTCCTCTCCTCTCGCCCCCCCCCCCCCCCTCCCTCCCTCCCTCCCTCGACTCCACTCAACCCTCCTCTCCTCTCGCCCCCCCCCTCCCTCCCTCCCTCCCTCGACTCCACTCAACCTCCTCTCCTCTCGCCCCCCCCCCCGCTCCCTCCCTCCCTCGACTCCTCTCGTCTCCTCTCCTCTCCCCCCCCCCCCCATCCCTCCCTCCCTAGACTCCCCTGGGAGTGTCACGGTGTCAGACGGATGTGATTAATAAGAATCAGATGTAGTTGGGAGCCAGAGGCTCACTTTTGAAATGTATGATTGTAATAACAACACGGTGGCAATACTATCCCCATACACAGCTGGGGATGAGACTACAGGGGATGACAGAGAGGGAATGAGACTACAGGGGATGACAGAGAGGGGATGAGACCAGACTACAGGGGATGACAGAGAGGGGATGAGACCAGACTACAGGGGATGAGACCAGACTACAGGGGATGACAGAGAGGGGATGAGACAAGACTACAGGGGATGACAGAGAGGGGATGAGACCAGACTACAGGGGATGACAGAGAGGGGATGAGACCAGACTACAGGGGATGAGACTACAGGGGATGACAGAGAGGGGATGAGACTACAGGGGATGACAGAGAGGGGATGAGACCAGACTACAGGGGATGAGACCAGACTACAGGGGATGACAGAGAGGGGATGAGACAAGACTACAGGGGATGACAGAGAGGGGATGAGACCAGACTACAGGGGATGACAGAGAGGGGATGAGACCAGACTACAGGGGATGACAGAGAGGGGATGAGACCAGACTACAGGTGATGACAGAGAGGGGATGAGACCAGACTACAGGGGATGAGACCAGACTACAGGGGATGACAGAGAGGGGATGAGACAAGACTACAGGGGATGACAGAGAGGGGATGAGACCAGACTACAGGGGATGACAGAGAGGGGATGAGACCAGACTACAGGGGATGACAGAGAGGGGATGAGACCAGACTACAGGGGATGACAGAGAGGGGATGAGACCAGACTACAGGGGATGAGACCAGACTACAGGGGATGACAGAGAGGGGATGAGACAAGACTACAGGGGATGACAGAGAGGGGATGAGACCAGACTATAGGGGATGACAGAGAGGGGATGAGACCAGACTATAGGGGATGACAGAGAGGGGATGAGACCAGACTACAGGGGATGACAGAGAGGGGATGAGACCAGACTACAGGGGATGACAGAGAGGGGATGAGACCAGACTACAGGGGATGACAGAGAGGGGATGAGACCAGACTACAGGGGATGACAGAGAGGGGATGAGACCAGACTACAGGGGATGAGACCAGACTACAGGGGATGACAGAGAGGGGATGAGACCAGACTACAGGGGATGACAGAGAGGGGATGAGACCAGACTATAGGGGATGACAGAGAGGGGATGAGACCAGACTACAGGGGATGACAGAGAGGGGATGAGACCAGACTACAGGGGATGAGACCAGACTACAGGGGATGACAGAGAGGGGATGAGACAAGACTACAGGGGATGACAGAGAGGGGATGAGACCAGACTATAGGGGATGAGACCAGACTACAGGGGATGAGACCAGACTACAGGGGATGACAGAGAGGGGATGAGACTAGACTACAGGGGAGGACAGAGAGGGGATGAGACCAGACTACAGGGGATGACAGAGAGGGGATGAGACCAGACTACAGGGGATGACAGAGAGGGGATGAGACTAGACTACAGGGGATGACAGAGAGGGGATGAGACCAGACTACAGGGGATGACAGAGAGGGGATGAGACCAGACTACAGGGGATGACAGAGAGAGGATGAGACCAGACTACAGGGGATGACAGAGAGGGGATGAGACTAGCCTACAGGGGATGACAGAGAGGGGATGAGACCAGACTACAGGGGATGACAGAGAGGGGATGAGACCAGACTATAGGGGATGACAGAGAGGGGATGAGACTAGACTACAGGGGATGACAGAGAGGGGATGAGACCAGACTACAGGGGATGACAGAGAGGGGATGAGACCAGACTACAGGGGATGACAGAGAGGGGATGACACCAGACTACAGGTGACGACAGAGAGGAGATGAGACCAGACTATAAGTGGATGACAGACCAGGGCAGGTCCCTACAGAATGTTAGCTGCTGGGATGAGGCCCAGACTATAAGCGGATGACAGACTAGGGCAGGTCCATAAAGAATGTTATGTGGGATGAGACCCAGACTATAAGTGGATGACAGACCAGGGCAGGTCCCTACAGAATGTTAGCTGGGATGAGGCCCAGACTATAAGTGGATGACAGACCAGGGCAGGTCCATACAGAATGTTAGAGTAATGTCCTGTGGTTTATAGTAGATGGTAGAGAATGTTATAGCTATGGTGAGGAGTCGGCATTATGGGTAAATGGAATGCCAGTCCTACCCCAAAACTAGGGAGTGGTGGAGAGAGCTGTAACTGGCAGAGAGGCTTGGCCTTCACATGTTTAACATGCCATCATACACTAACTAAACTGAACATCCTCTGTACTGTACCAACTGATATGTCCAATCTAGAAACCTACATTATCCTCTGTACTATACCAACTGATATATCCAATCTAGAAACCTACATTATCCTCTGTACTGTACCAACTGATGGGTATATCATTCCTTTTCCAGTACTGACAGAGAGACTAGCTACAGTACAGTAATTTACAGTCTGGCACAGGCAGACAGACAGACAGGCAAGCAGGCAGGCAGGCAGGCAGGCAGACATACTCTCTCTCTCTTTGTCTCCCCCTTTCTGTCTCTCTCTCTTCCTCCTCTCTCTTTGTCTCCCCCTTTCTGTCTCTCTCTCCCTCCTCTCTTTTTGTCTCCCCCTTTCTGTCTCTCTCTCTCCCTCCTCTCTCTTTGTCTCTCCCTTTCTGTCTCTCTCTCTCCCTCCTCTCTTTGTCTCCCCCTTTCTGTCTCTCTCTCCCGCCTCTCTCTTTGTCTCCCCCTTTCTGTCTCTCTCTCCCGCCTCACTCTTTGTCTCCCCCTTTCTGTCTCTCTCTCTCCCTCCTCTCTCTTTGTCTCAGAGACCTGAAAATAGCTGTGCAGCGACGCTCCCCATCCAACCTGACAAAGCTTGAGAGGATCTGCAGAGAAGAATGGGAGAAACTCCCCAAATACAGGTGTGCCAAGCTTGTAGCGTCATGAACCCATGTACCCATGAAGACTCGAGGCTGTAATCGCTGCCAAAGGTGCATCAACAAACTACTGAGTTAAGGGTCTGAATACTTGTGTAAATGTGATATTTCAGTTTTAAATTTGTAATACATTTGCAAAAAAATTGTAAAAACCTGTTTTTGGTTTATTTATTTATTGTGTGTAGATTAATGAGGGTTAAAAACACTTCATCAATTTTAGAGTGAGGCTGTAATGTCACAACCTCTGGAACAAGTTGAGGGATCTGAATACTTCTCGAAAGTTCCATACCTCTCTCTCCTCTCTCTCCCCATATACAGTGGGGTGAACAAGTATTTGACACACTGCCGATTTTGCAGGTTTTCCTACTTACAAAGCATGTAGAGGTCTGTCATTTTTATCATAGGTACACTTCAACTGTGAGAGACGGAATCTAAAACAAAAATCCAGAAAATCACATTGTATGATTGTGTGATTTTTAAATAATGAATTTGCATTACATAAGTATTTGATCACCTACCAACCAGTAAGGATTCAGGCTCTCACAGACCTGTTGGTTTTCTTTAAGAAGCCCTCCTGTTCTTCACTCATTACCTGTATTAACTGCACCTGTTTGAACTTTGTTACCTGTATAAAAGACACCTGTCCACACACTCAATCAAACAGACTCCAACCTCTCCACAATGGCCAAGACCAGAGAGCTGTGTAAGGACATCAGGGGTAAAATTGTAGACCTGCGCAAGGCTGGGATGGGCTACAGGACAATAGGCAAGCAGCTTGGTGAGAAGGCAACAACTGTTGGTGCAATTATTAGAAAATGGAAGAAGTTCAAGATGACGGTCAATCACCCTCGGTCTGGGGCTCTCACCCTGTGGGGCATCAATGATCATGAGGAAGGTGAGGGATCAGCCCAGAACTACACGACAGGACCTGGTCAATGACCTGAATAGAGCTGGGACCACAGTCTCAAAGAAAACCATGAGTAACACACTACGCCGTCATGGATTTAAATCCTGCAGCGCACGCAAGGTCCCCCTGCTCAAGCCAGCGCATGTCCAGGCCCATCTGAAGTTTGCCAATGACAATCTGGATGATCCAGAGGAGGAATGGGAGAAGGTCATGTGGTCTGATGAGACAAAAATAGAGCTTTTTGTTCTCAACTCCACTCGCCGTGTTTGGAGGAAGAAGAAGGATGAGTACAACCCCAAGAACACCATCCCAACCATGAAGCATGGAGGTGGAAACATCATTCTTTGGGGATGATTTTCTGCAAAGGGGACAGGATGACTGCACCGTATTGAAGGGAGGATGGATGGGGTCATGTATCGCGAGATCTTGGCCAACAACCTCCTCAGTAAGAGCATTGAAGATGGGTTGTGGCTGGGTCTTCCAGGATGACAATGACCCGAAACACACAGCCAGGGCAACTAAGGAGTGGCTCCGTAAGAAGCATCTCATCTCCACCATATATTTCTCTCTTTCTCCCTGCATATCTCTCTCTCTCTCTCTCTCTCCTTCTCTCTCCTTCTCTCTCTCTCTCTCTCTCTCTCTCTCCTTCTCTCTCTCTCTCTCTCTCTCTCTCTTCCCTCTCTTTACTAATTATATATATATTTTTCGAGATATTCCATAGCGAAAGGCAGAGGCTAACAATTATGGCCTCATTACACTCCTATCAAAATATATTAAAAGGCCAAGGCAGTCTGTACCATCGCTGGCAGCAGAACCCCCCCCCCCTCTCTCTCTCTCCCCATTCCTTTTTCTCTCTCTAATTGAAATCTTTTGTTTGTGCTACTGACATCAGTCAGCGCTGTCTAATTGCTTTGATATAATTCATTTGAACATCAGGGATAATTGTCTCTGACCCATCATTAAGAGAGGAGATGAGGGGTGATGAGAGGAGATGAGAGGAGATGAGAGGAGGGGAGAGGAGATGAGAGGAGATGAGGGGTGATGAGAGGAGATGAGAGGAGATGAGGGGAGGGGAGAGGAGATGAGAGGAGATGAGGGGTGATGAGAGGAGATGAGAGGAGATGAGGGGAGGGGAGAGGAGATGAGAGGAGGGGAGAGGAGATGAGAGGAGATGAGGGGAGAGGAGATGAGAGGAGAGGAGATGAGAGGAGATGAGGGGTGATGAGAGGAGATGAGAGGAGATGAGGGGAGGGGAGAGGAGATGAGAGGAGATGAGGGGAGGGGAGAGGAGATGAGAGGAGATGAGGGGAGGGGAGAGGGGATGAGAGGAGGGGAGAGGAGATGAGAGGAGATGAGGGGAGAGGAGATGAGAGGAGAGGAGATGAGATGAGAGGAGATGAGAGGATATGAGGGGTGATGAGAGGAGATGAGAGGAGATGAGGGGAGGGGAGAGGAGATGAGAGGAGAGGAGATGAGATGAGATGAAATGAGAGGAGATGAGGAGAGATGAGGAGAGATGAAAGGAGATGAGATGAGATAGGTGGAGATGAGAGGAGAGGAGATGAGATGAGAGGAGATAGGGGGAGATGAGAGGAGATGAGAGGAGATGAGGGGAGGGGAGAGGAGATGAGAGGAGAGGAGATGAGGGGTGATGAGAGGAGATGAGAGGAGAGGAGGGGAGGGGAGAGGAGATGAGAGGAGAGGAGATGAGATGAGATGAAATGAGAGGAGATGAGGAGAGATGAGGAGAGATGAAAGGAGATGAGATGAGATAGGTGGAGATGAGAGGAGAGGAGATGAGATGAGAGGAGATAGGGGGAGATGAGAGGAGATGAGATGACAGGAGATGAGGAGAGATGAGAGGAGATGAGAGGATATGAGGGGAGAGGAAAGGAGATGAGGAGAGACGAAAGGCGATGAGAGGAGATGAGGGGAGATGAGGAGAGATGAGAGGCGATGAGAGGCGATGAGAGGAGATGAGAGGAGATGAAAGGAGATGAGGGGAGTCTCAAACACTTGATGTCACAGAGAGAAGTTCAACACACCTAATTAATCAGAGTGACAGACGGGGGGGGGGGGGGAAACTAATCTGGAAATCTGGAAATAACTGAGTAGTACATGTTTTATACAGGACTGATTTAAATAGCACTGTCTGCAGCCACTGGCTTATTGTTTTGAAATAAACTATAAACAAAGGAAGTTGGTGACTTGCTATAATTTTAATGGGCTACGGCTCTTTAAATACGTATCAATTATCAAATGTATGTATTCTATACATTGTACAGTACATAAGACATGTTAGCAGAACATCCCATGTGTATTCAATTGGGAACAATGCATTTCCTCTCACTTCCCAGTTTATAGTCAAACTACATTTTACAACCCAGTTTATAGCAAATCCACGGAGCCATTCGCTTTGGTTTTCTATACAATGAAACAGGGGCCAAATTACGTTTTTTGTTGTTGTTGTGTTGTGACACTCCCTTCCAAAGCGGCCTGTGAGTGTCAGAGAGTCTTATCTTTCAGGAAATGGGTTCATAATAGCTTATAGCCACAACGGTTCAACTGATCGAGAAAAATAAACTGGAAGAAAATCAATTCAACCAATTGGCTTCCGAAACCGCCAGGAGATTCTGTTGACCACAGAGAGAGAGAGCATGATTCCCTCTGTTCTCCTCTATCTTGCCTGGCTGGCAAAGTACCAGGATGTTGTCGCTGGTTTCTAAAATCTGCATTTACAGAATTGAATTTGAAAACTGAGAAGTTGAATAAATGACACTTTGATCCACTTGAAATGATAGTTTGTAAACTTTATATGCAGACAATGAATGCAATATCTACCATATTGAAACAGGAATATATAAATAGTGAATTTGAATATTCAATTAAATTTAAATATACTTTTAAAACTGAATGAAATGTTCAGTTTCAAAATCAAAATCAAGAAATACATCTTTAATTTATGAATTCAATGATTCTATTAGTGCTTTACAAATTCAAAAATTATTTAATATCAACTCAGAATTAGGGAATTCAATTACAATTTCTGATGGCACTGAAATCACTGCATACAAATGAAACCCTGGTTTACGAATAGCAATAAATAGGTATTATTTTATTACATGATAAATATGTGATGACATCCTCAATTACATTTTAGGAAGACCTGACAGAGGAGTAATTATCTCAGATGAAAGACTTTATAAAATAAAACATAACACGTACTTACCGAATTACATCAGAGTACCAGGTGGTTTCATTATGACAATCACACACACACACACACACACACACACACACACACACACACACACACACACACAACACAGACACAGACACAGACACAGACACAGACACAGACACACACACAGACACAGACACACACACAGACACACACACACACACACACACACACACACACACACACAGACACACAGACACACACACACACACACACACACACAGACACAGAGACACAGACACACAAACACACACACACACACACACACAGACACACACACACACTTAGTTTACTATGCAATCAAAGACACCTATAATTATTTTAGCTCTTAATTTTTTTATTTTCCTTGTGAGGAAGAGACGGCCCAGAGATCATTAGTCTTCAAAATTACTTTCCCTTGTTGTCAATTTAAAGACTGAGACCTTTATGTATCACACACACACACACACACAGACACACACACACACACACACACACACACACACACAGACAAACACACACACAGAGACACACACTAACACAGACACAGACACCGACACACAGACACACACACACACACACACACACACACACACAGACACACACACACACACACACACCTACCAGAGACACACACAGACACAGACACAGACACACACACACACACACAGACACCATTATAAAGAGAGATACCGTTCCCTCCGAGGGTTGAATGGCAACAGATGTCTGGGATTTCCCACAGCACATTGAGATGTATAATGGAGTGTGTCTGTGTGTGTGTGTCTGTGTGTGTGTGTGTGCGTGCGTGCGTGTGTGTGTGTGTTATAAGCCATTGCTTCACAACTCTGAATGTCACATCGATAAACAAGAGACTGTCATAAAAGGGTAGAGACGTGTGTGAAATGAAATGTTGTATGTAGCTATTGACGACAATTTGGGCCTGGTTAGTCTTCAGTCTTTACTGTGTTAAAGAGCCAAGGACTGTGGCATCTCTGTCTTTATGTTTAGAAACCTGGATGCTACTCAATGTCTTAGTATCTATTCTGTACTGTATCAATGGGTTGGTTGTCTTAGTATCTATTCTGTACTGTATCAATGGTTTGGTTGTCTTAGTATCTGTTCTGTACTGTATCAATGGGTTGGTTGTCTTAGTATCTGTTCTGTATCAATGGGTTGGTTGGTTGTCTTAGTATCTATTCTGAACTGTATCAATGGGTTGGTTGTCTTAGTATATATTCTGCACTGTATCAATGGGTGGGTTGGTTGTCTTAGTATCTATTCTGTACTGTATCAATGGGTTGGTTATCTTAGTATCTATTCTGTACTGTGTCAATGGGTTGGTTGTCTTAGTATCTGTTCTGTATCAATGGGTTGGTTGTCTTAGTATCTATTCTGAACTGTATCAATGGGTTGGTTGTCTTAGTATCTGTTCTGTACTGTATCAATGGGTTGGTTGTCTTAGTATCTGTTCTGTATCAATGGGTTGGTTGGTTGTCTTAGTATTTGTTCTGTATCAATGGGTTGGTTGGTTGTCTTAGTATCTATTCTGTACTGTATCAATGGGTTGGTTGTCTTAGTATCTATTATGTACTGTATCAATGGGTTGGTTGTCTTAGTATCTATTGTGTACTGTATCAATGGGTTGGTTGACTTAGTATCTATTCTGTACTGTATCAATGGGTTGGTTGTCTTAGTATCTATTCTGTACTGTATCAATGGGTTGGTTGACTTAGTATCTAGTCTGTACTGTATCAATGGGTTGGTTGACTTAGTATCTATTCTGTACTGTATCAATGGGTTGGTTGTCTTAGTATCTATTGTGTACTGTATCAATGGGTTGGTTGTCTTAGTATCTAGTCTGTACTGTATCAATGGGTTGGTTGTCTTAGTATCTGTTCTGTATCAATGGGTTGGTTGACTTAGTATCTATTGTGTACTGTATCAATGGGTTGGTTGGTTGTCTTAGTATCTACTATGTACTGTATCAATGGGTTGGTTGTCTTAGTATCTATTCTGTACTGTATCAATGGGTTGGTTGTCTTAGTATCTGTTCTGTACTGTATCAATGGGTTGGTTGTCTTAGTATCTATTCTGTACTGTATCAATGGGTTGGTTGTCTTAGTATCTGTTCTGTATGTATCAATGGGTTGGTTGTCTTAGTATCTGTTATGTACTGTATCAATGGGTTGGTTGGTTGTCTTAGTATCTATTCTGTACTGTATCAATGTGTTGGTTGTCTTAGTATCTGTTCTGTACTGTATCAATGGGTTGGTTGGATGTCTTACAATGAAATGTAGCTATAATGAAATAGCCAAATGGGGCCTGTAGCCTGTAACTATAATGAAATAGCCAAATGGGGCCTGTAGCCTGTAGCTATAATGAAATAGCTTAGTGGGGCCTGTAGCTATAATGAAAGAGCCCAGTGGGGCCTGTAGCCTGTAGCTATAATGAAATAGCTTATTGGGGCCTTTAGCTATTATGAAAGAGTCCAGTGGGCCTGTAGCTATTATGAAAGAGCCCAGTGGGCCTGTAGCTATAACGAAAGAGCCTAGTGGGGCCTGTAGCTATAATGAAAGAGCCCAGTGGGGCCTGTAGCTATAATGAAAGAGCCCAGTGGGGCCTGTAGCTGTAATGAAAGAGCCCAGTGGGGCCTGTAGCTATAATGAAAGAGCCCAGTGGGGCCTGTAGCCTGTAGCTATAACAAAAGAGCCCAGTGGGGCCTGTAGCCTGTAGCTGTAATGAAAGAGCCCAGTGGGGCCTCTAGCTATAATGAAAGAGCCCAGTGGGGCCTGTAGCTATAATGAAAGAGCCCAGTGGGGCCTAATCTCCTGTTGGTTCGTGAGGTCAAGAGGGCTCTCTGCATCAATTAACACAGTGCACCTTTTTTAACCAGGGCCTATAGGGAAACCAATAGGTCTCTGGTCAAAAGTAGTGCACTATATAGGGAATATGATGCCATAGGGCTCTGGTCAAAAGTAGTGAACTATACAGGGAATAGGGTGCCACAGGGCTCTGGTCTAAAGTAGTGCACTATATAGGGAATAGGGTTCCATTTGAGACACACAATTGGTGAGTTGTGTCTCTTCCTCAATGAGGCCTGGAAACACTATTGTCCAGGGTGTGAAATCACTGGGCTCGGTGTGCCAGGGTCAGGGATGATGTACCATGGGGGAAGTAATGGGTGAAAATGAGTTTTCTGGTGGAGTAGAACATTATATAGACCTGGTGCTGAGGGGAGAAAAAAAACACATAGGCCTATTGCCATGGATACAAAGGGTTCATATTCATCACATGTAACATGTTTTAATAGGCCATTGTTGTGTCTGCTCTGCCACTACAATCAGATGTGAGTAACTATGTATCGCTGGCCTCCAAAATGAATCTACTTGAAAAAGGACAATAAAGCATTGTATCATACTAATATATATATATATATTTATACTAATATAATATATATATACTAACATATAACATATATATACTAATATATATATATATATACTAATATATAATATATATATAATATATATATACTAATATATAATACTATATACTAATATACTAATATATATATATATATATACTAATATATAATATATATATACTAATATATATATATATATATACTAATATATAATATATATATAATATATATATACTAATATATATATATATATACTAATATATATATATATATATACTAATATATAATATATATATAATATATATATACTAATATATAATACTATATACTAATATACTAATATATATATATATATATACTAATATAATATATATATAATATATATATATACTAATATATAATACTATATACTAATATACTAATATATATATATATATATACTAATATATAATATATATATAATATATATATACTAATATATAATACTATATACTAATATACTAATATATATATATATATACTAATATATAATATATATATAATATATATATATACTAATATATAATACTATATACTAATATACTAATATATATATATATATCCACTACCGTTCAAAGGTTTGGGGACAAGGAAATGTCCTTGTTTTTGAGAGAAAAGCAAATTTTTTGGTCCATTAAAATTGATCAGAAATACAGTGTAGACATTGTTAATGTTGTAAATGACTATTGTAGCTGGAAACGGCTCATTTTTTAAAAGGAAGGATTACAGTTTTCAACTGTGCTTACAAAATTGCAAAACGGTTTTCTAATGATCAATTAGCCTTTTAAATTGATCAACTTCGATTAGCTAACACAAAGTGCCATTGGAACACAGGAGTGATGGTTGCTGATAATGGGCTTCTGTTAGCCTATGTAGATATTCCATAAAAAAATCAGCCGTTTCCAGCTGCAATAGTCATTTACAACATTAACAATGTCTCCACTGTATTTCTGATCAATTTGATGTTATTTTAATGGACAGAACATGTGATTTTATATACAATTATATTAGTTTATTATAGATGTACAGTATTGAAACCTACAGGACAGTAGATCTCCAGGAAGAGGGTTGGACTGAAAACCTACAGGACAGTAGATCTCCAGGAAGAGGGTTGGACTGATAACCTACAGGACAGTAGAGCTCCAGGAAGAGGGTTGGACTGAAAACCTACAGGACAGTAGATCTCCAGGAAGAGGGTTGGACTGAAAACCTACAGGACAGTAGATCTCCAGGAAGAGGGTTGGACTGAAAACCTACAGGACAGTAGATCTCCAGGAAGAGGGTTGGACTGAAAACCTACAGGACAGTAGATCTCCAGGAAGAGGGTTGGACTGAAAACCTACAGGACAATAGATCTCCAGGAAGAGGGTTGGACTGAAAACCTACAGGACAGTAGATCTCCAGGAAGAGGGTTGGACTGAAAACCTACAGGACAGTAGATCTCCAGGAAGAGGGTTGGACTGAAAACCTACAGGACAATAGATCTCCAGGAAGAGGGTTGGACTGAAAACCTACAGGACAGTAGATCTCCAGGAAGAGGGTTGGACTGAAAACCTACAGGACAGTAGATCTCCAGGAAGAGAGTTGGACTGAAATCCTACAGGACAGTAGATCTCCAGGAAGAGGGTTGGACTGAAGACCTACAGGACAGTAGATCTCCAGGAAGAGGGTTGCACTGAAAACCTACAGGACAGTAGATCTCCAGGAAGAGGGTTGGGCAGCCTTGGTATAGGTAACGTAAGGTAAGGTAAACTAAGGCAATGTAAGGTAAGGTAAGGTAATGTAGACTAAGGTAATTTAAGGTAAGGTAAGGTAAACTAAACTAAGGTAAGGTAATGTCAAGTAATGTAAACTAAGGTAACGTAAGGTAGGGTAAACTAAGGTGAGGCAAGGTAAACTAAGTTAATGTAAGGTAGGGCAAACTAAGGTAATGTACGGTGAGATAAGGTAAACTAAGGTAGGGTAAAATAAGGAAACGTAAAGCAAACCAAGGTAATGTAAACTAAGGTAATGTAAACTAAAGTAATGTAAACTAAGGTAATGTAAACTAAGGTAAGGTAAACTAAGGTAATGTAAACTAAGATAAGGTAAACTAAGGTAATGTAAACTAAGGTAAGGTAAACTAAGGTAATGTAAACTAAGGTAATGTAAACTAAGGCAATGTAAACTAAGGTAAGGTAAACTAAGGTAATGTAAACTAAGGTAATGTAAACTAAGGTAAGGCAGGGTAAACTAAGGTAAGGTAAACTAAGGTAATGTAATGTAAAGCAATGTAACCTAAGGTAACGTAAGGTAGGGTAAACTAAGGTAAGGTAATGTAAATGAAGTTAATGTAAGGTAAACTAAGGTAAGGTAAGATGAGGTAAGGTGAGGTAAACTAAGGTACGGTAGGGTAAGGTAAGGTAAACTAAGTTATGGTAGGGTAAGGTAATGTAAACTAAGGTAAGGTAAGGTAAGATAAGGTAAGATAAGGTAAGGTAAACTAAGGTAGGGTAAGGTGTGATAAGGTAAGGTAAGGTGAGATAAGGTACGGTAAACTAAGGTGAGGTAAGGTGGGGTGTAAGGTAAGGTGAGATAAGGTAAGGTAACTCACCTGATAGAAGTTGGGCCAGTAGGTAGAGATGGCCAGTTCTACCTGTACCCAGGCTCTAGTAGCTGGCCCAGACACGTTCCAGACGGGCATGCCCAGTGGACTGTTGTTCTCTCTGATGTACACGTTGAGCTGCCCCGGTCCCGCCCCCTCGCGTCCAGACAGGAAGTACTGGAAGATGATACAGTGAGTGTCATTCTCCTTCAGCTGGGGAGTCAGGAGTAATGCCTTCTGACCAGCGAAACGCCCCGACGTGTTGACCATAATGAAGGCTGAATCTGGGGCAGCAGAGGAGAGGAGAACATTAAATGGAGGTCAGAACTGTGTAGCTGGGGGGTCAGAACTGTGTAGCTGGGGGGGTCAGAACTGTGTAGCTGGGGGGGGGGGGTCAGAACTGTGTAGCTGGGGGGGTCAGAACTGTGTAGCTGGGGGGGTCAGAACTGTGTAGCTGGGGGGGTCAGAACTGTGTAGCTGGGGGGTCAGAACTGTGTAGCTGGGGGGGTCAGAACTGTGTAGCTGGGGGGTCAGAACTGTGTAGCTGGGGGGGTCAGAACTGTGTAGCTGGGGGGGTCAGAACTGTATAGCTGGGGGGGTCAGAACTGTGTAGCTGGGGGGGTCAGAACTGTGTAGCTGGGGCGTTAGAACTGTGTAGCTGGGGGGGTCAGAACTGTGTAGCTGGGGGGTCAGAACTGTGTAGCTGGGGGGGTCACATCCAACCAAACCAAACTTTATTTACAGATGAAGGATCTTCCTTTAACGTTTAGTCCTTAAGGTTGCTTAATCGGTTGTTAGGCCACTAGTTAGCCAGATTTGGCTACATGAAATGTGCAGTACTGTTAATTCATATTGCCATGCGTTAGTGCTGGGGTTTCAGTGAATTGATGTCAATCATTAAGCTTGCCTGCGATGCAGGAAAATTCTCAGCAACAAAAGACTGATCAAATGAAGATCCTACACCTGTAAATAGCATTGAGCCATCTTAATACACACAGCAGTGGAGAGGACACCACTGTGGGGAGGGAAGACAATAACAGGTATTATTAAATTGAATTGTACTTGTCACATTTTATTTTATTTATTGTACCTTTATTTAACCAGGCAAGTCAGTTAAGAACAAATTCTTATTTTCAATGACGGCCTAGGAACAGTGGGTTAACTGCTGTTCAGGGGCAGAACGACAGATTTGTACCTCGTCAGCTCGGGGATATGAACTTGCAACCTTTC
>NC_034200.2:40054382-40136882 GCF_002021735.2 Oncorhynchus kisutch | reverse complement strand
CGTGGAGGAGATCTTTGTGTGCTATACTCGGCCTTGTCTCAGGATGGTAAGTTGGTGATTGAAGATATCCCTCTAGTGGTGTGGGGGTTGTGCTTTGGCAAAGTGGGTGGGGCCCTGTCCGGGGGTATCATCGGATGGGGCCACAGTGTCTCCTGACCCCTCCTGTCTCAGCCTCCAGTATTTATACTGCAGTAGTTTATGTGTCGGGGGGCTAGGGTCAGTTTGTTATATCTGGAGTACTTCTCCTGTCCTATTCGGTGTCCTGTGTGAATTTAAGTATGCTCTCTCTAATTCTCTCTTTCTCTCCTTCTTTCTCTCTCTCGGAGGACCTGAGCCCTAGGACCATGCCTTAGGACTACATGGCATGATGACTCCTTGCTGTCCCCAGTCCACCTGGCCGTGCTGCTGCTCCAGTTTCAACTGTTCTGCCTGCGGCTATGGAACCCTGACCTGTTCACCGGACGTGCTACCTGTCCCAGACCTGCTGTTTTCAACTCTCTAGAGACAGCAGGAGCGGTAGAGACACTCTTAATGATCGGCTATGAAAAGCCAACTGACATTTACTCCTGAGGTGCTGACTTGCTGCACCCTCGACAACTACTGTGATTATTATTATTTGACCATGCTGGTCATTTTTGAACATCTTGGCCATGTTCTGTTATAATCTCCACCTGGCACAGCCAGAAGAGGACTGGCCACCCCTCATAGCCTGGGTCCTCTCTAGGTTTCTTCCTAGGTTTTGGCCTTTCTAGGGAGTTTTTCCTAGCCACCGTGCTTCTACACCTGCATTGCTTGCTGTTTGGGGTTTTAGGCTGGGTTTCTGTACAGCACTTTGAGATATCAGCTGATGTACGAAGGGCTATATAAATACATTTGATTTGATTTAGTCTACAACATCTCAATATATCTCTGTTAATCTCTATTGATCTCTAGTCTACAACATCTCAATATATCTCTGCTAATCTTTATTGATTTCTAGTCTACAACATCTCAATATATCTCTGCTAATCTCTATTGATTTCTAGTCTACAACATCTCAATATATCTCTGCTAATCTCTATTGATTTCTAGTCTACAACATCTCAATATATCTCTGTTAATCTTTATTGATCTCTAGTCTACAACATCTCAATACATATCTCTGTGTATCACGATTCATTTCTACTGCTCTTTGACAAAGTGGCTCTCGTCAACCGAAGATAACTTCATAGGAAACAGGCTTATCATTTGAGACATATGTCCTAAGGGATCTGTACAGCAGCTGAAACGATTGGCAGGTCGGCTAGCGCTTAGAGCATTGGGCCAGTAACTGAGAGGTTGCTGGTTCTAATACCCGAGCCGACAAGGTGGGAAATCTGTCGGAGTGTCTTTGAGCAAGGCACTTATCCCTGACACATCTCACAGCAACTATCTGGTGGAGATTACTGTAAATGGAGCATTTACTGATCTGGCCACTGAGTTGAATATGGAGAATGTGTAATATACTGTACATACAGTACCTCATTGGCAGAGCAGATGGGTGCACGTTTTGGTTTTTGGAACTAGGAACTACACAACTGATTCATACAACGAACTCATCAAGCTTTCATTATTTGAACCAGATGTGTAGTTCTAGGGCAAAAAACAAAATGTGCACTTAGGGTCCCAGGACTGCACCCCTTAGGGTCCCAGGACTGCCTCACCCCTTAGGGTCCCAGGACTGCCTCACCCCTTAGGGTCCCCAGGACTGCTGCACCCCTTAGGGTCCCAGGACTGTACCCCTTAGGGTCCCAGGACTGCCTCACCCCTTAGGGTCCCCAGGACTGCTGCACCCCTTAGGGTCCCAGGACTGTACCCTTTAGGGTCCCAGGACTGCCTCACCCCTTAGGGTCCCCAGGACTGCTGCACCCCTTAGGGTCCCAGGACTGTACCCCTTAGGGTCCCAGGACTGCTGCACCCCTTAGGGTCCCAGGACTGCTACACCTCTTAGGGTCCCAGGACTGCTGCACCCCTTAGGGTCCACAGGACTGCTGCACCCCTTAGGGTCCCAGGACTGCTGCACCCCCTAGGGTCCCCAGGACTGTACCCCTTAGGGTCCCAGGACTGTACCCCTTAGGGTCCCAGGACTGTACCCCTTATTAGGGTCTCCAGGACTGAGTTGGGAATTATGTTCTAATCCTTCAACCAGACCTTGTTTACTCTAGTATGTCTGTTTCCTAAGGATTTAAAGGCCCCGTTGATATAGAGAGCAGGTCAGAGACGCTCGACGGAAGGTTCTATTAGGTCATTTTAATAACACACAACCCATCTACTCAGCTGACTAAACATGATGTTCCTCTCTCTCTCTCTCCCTCCCACCCTCCCTCCATCTCTCCCTCTCTCTCTCTCTCTCTCTCTCTCCCTCTCTCTCTCTCTCTCCCTCTCTCTCCATCCACCCGTCGGGGAGTCAGGAGCTCTGTCAGTGTAATATGAACCAACACTAATATCCTCATGATGAATAGATTCCATTGAAGCTCCATTACAAAGACAGATGCTCGGTCCTAAATGGAACCATATTCACTACATAGTATGCTACTTATGGGCCCCTGGTCAAAAGTAGTGCACTACATAGTATGCTACTTATGGGCCCCTGGTCAAAAGTAGTGCACTACATAGTATGATACTTATGGGCCCCTGGTCAAAAGTAGTGCACTACATAGTATGCTACTTATGGGCCCCTGGTCAAAAGTAGTGCACTACATAGTATGATACTTATGGGCCCCTGGTCAAAAGTAGTGCACTACATAGTATGCTACTTATGGGCCCCTGGTCAAAAGTAGTGCACTACATAGTATGCTACTTATGGGCCCCTGGTCAAAAGTAGTGCACTACATAGGGAATATGATTCCATTTGGGACGTAACAAGATAACCACAGAACAAAAGAAAACACCTAATGCTTGATTTCCCGTAGAGATTAATGGAACACCCAATACTATCCATGGTAGGGGTTGTAATAATGGAACACTCAATATTATCCATGGTAGGGGTTGTAATAATGGAACACCACAATACTATCCATGGTAGGGATTGTAATACTGGAACACCCAATATTATCCACGGTAGAGATTGTAATAATGGAACACCCAATACTATCCATGGTAGCGATTGTTTTAATGGAACACCCAATAGTATCCATGGTAGCGATTGTTTTAATGGAACACCCAATAGTATCCATGGTAGCGATTGTTTTAATGGAATACCCAATAGTATCCATGGTAGCGATTGTTTTAATGGAACACCCAATAGTATCCATGGTAGCGATTGTTTTAATGGAACACCCAATACTATCCATGGTAGCGATTGTTTTAATGGAACACCCAATAGTATCCATGGTAGCGATTGTTTTAATGGAACACCCAATAGTATCCATGGTAGCGATTGTTTTAATGGAACACCCAATATTATCCACGGTAGGGATTGTAATAATGGAACACCCAATACTATCCACGGTAGGGATTGTAATAATGGAACACCCAATAGTATCATGGTAGCGATCGTAGTTACATAAAAAAAACTGGAAAACAATCAAATACAACAATTGATCAAGAAATAATCTACAAATACACTATACCATTCAAGATGTAAAATAATTAGTATTCCAATTAGTACTTAATTAGTACTTATGATAGTATTTATAAATATATATTGTATAATAATGTGGACACTGAATTTGAAGGATTGCTACCTATAACCAGGGACTGGCATTTTTCTTGTTCTTGATTTTATTCATTTTATAATAAGGCTGTAACAGGAAAACGGGGTAGGAATACTTTACGAAGACACTCTATATCCTGTTCATGTGGACTGGGAATGGAAATTGGAAATGATGCAGATAATTACATTGATAGAAGCCCCAATCTATCTGTAACATAAAAGCTGATCTACCCCTAAATAAAATGTGAATCAGTCACGTTACATAATGCACACATTGCTGTGTGTCTGGAGGGGGGAAGGTGGAAGTCGTGTCTGTGTGTGTGTGTGTCTGCGCGTGCATGTGTGTGTGTTTGTGTGTGCGTTGTGTGTATGTTTTGTGTGCACTGTGTGTGTGCGTGGGTGTGTGTTTGTGGTGTACGGTGTACGGTGTGTGTGTGCATGTGTGTGTGTCTGTGTGGTGTGTGTGCATGTGTGTGTGTCTGTGTGGTGTGTGGTGTGTGGTGTGTCTGTGTGCGTAGGGATGTTTGTGTGTGTGTGTGTGTGTGTGTGTGTGTGTGTGGTGTGTGTGTGTGTGTGTGTGTGTGTGTGTGTGTGTGTGTGTGTGTGTGTGTGTGTGTGTGTGTGTGTGTGTGTGCGTGCGTGCGTGTGTGTGTGCAGACGAGTCTGAAGCCTGGGAGAGCTGGGTCTGGCTCTATACATGTGTAGCCTCCAGACATCGATGTGAACAGAATAGGTCTGGGTGGGAGTTTGAAAAGAACAGACGACAAGGTAGGAACGTAGTAAATGGCTGTCTGCTGGTTCAGAATAGAAACATAGAAATGAACAAATGCCTGAGTTTTCTATCAAGCTGTCTGTGTTCTCTGTGTAGTTAATTAGAGAAGTCAGACCCATCTAGTCAGACAGTCGTACATTGAATCTCAGTATGAAATATTAATACAATAGGCACACTGTGTTACTATTCACTTCTTGCTTGATATGGCAATAAAATTCAATATTTTCCTGGAAGTACTGCGTGTAAAAAACCAAATATATGTTAAATTAATTAATTAATACAACTTTTAAATGGGACAATCTGTGGTGGCTACATCCAACATGGAGCCTTTTAGACTCAATTAATGATGTTGTTGGAGAACGTAACTTAAAATTGCCTCATGAGTTCAGTTCAACTGTCACACTCCCATCAGAACACAAAATAGAAGCTTGTTCTCCTCCAATGTTTGTAAACAGTGTATATGTAAACAAACACTGGTTATAACTATAATGTTGATATCATGGATGGTCAGTCCTGTATAGTCTCATAACATGGTTATAACTATAATGTTGATATCATGGATGGTCAGTCCTGTATAGTCTCATAACATGGTTATAACTATAATGTTGTTATCATGGATGGTCAGTCCTGTATAGTCTCATAACATGGTTATAACTATAATGTTGATATCATGGATGGTCAGTCCTGTATAGTCTCATAACATGGTTATAACTATAATGTTGATATCATGGATGGTCAGTCCTGTATAGTCTCATAACATGGTTATAACTATAATGTTGATATCATGGATGGTCAGTCCTGTATAGTCTCATAACATGGTTATAACTATAATGTTGATATCATGGATGGTCAGTCCTGTATAGCCTGATAACATGGTTATAACTATAATGTTGATATCATGGATGGTCAGTCCTGTATAGCCTCATAACATGGTTATAACTATAATGTTGATATCATGGATGGTTAGTTCTTGGATCTATAGCTCTGTGCATGACTTTGTAGAGAGAGGTTACATTACTCCAGGCAAGATCACTCAGCTTTTTACCTAAACACAGGGGCAGGTATGAGCTTTGTAAATTGTTTCATCTGCTGATTGCAGCTCTAAGGGAGATCCTTTGACAAGGTTCAAATGTAGATATTGAATTTTGAAGTCAGAAATCGTTTTTTTTTTTTGTAAGAAGAAAAACTTTACTTCCATGATTTTAGCTTGAGGATGATTGAATGAATATGAAATAATTTATATTCCTCGTGGCATAAAGATAAATGCCTAATAACAACCCTTGACCTCAAGCCTAATAACAACCCCATAGGCTAAGGCTTCAAACACTACCGTACCGAGCAGTTCAACAACGACTAACTAAATAGCCCACGACTAGTCTAAGAGCAAATTATAATGAGATTGTGTTAGAGCTCTCTTTCTCAACCCCCTCCCCCCCCCCCCTCTCTCTCTCTCTCCATCCCCATGTCTCCTTAACAACGCAGCGTACAGGACCAATTAAATATAGAGATCTCTCTCTACACTTGAGGGCTGTCTGATGGTAGTGTGTGTGTTAGTCTGCATCCTAAATTAAACCCTGTTCCCTACACACTGCACTACGGTTGACTTGGGCCCATAGGAATCCTGTCAAAAGTAGTGTACAGGTGATGAAATAGGGGTGCCATTTGACTGGCAGAGTAGTACGGTAAAGTCCTTACAGACTCCAGCTGCTCTGCTGTCAGAGGACGTGTACAGGATACACCAGATGTACAACTGTTCATATGTAGGCCACTGTCTCCTCCTCTACTACTGGGGTAACTGTATAGAAAACAACATGGAGACTAATATAGTATAGAACACAACATGGAGACTAGTATAGTATAGAACACAACATGGAGACTAGTATAGTATAGAACACAACATGGAGACTGATATAGTATAGAACACAACTTGGAGACTAATATAGTATAGAACACAACATGGATACTAGTATAGTACTGTACTGTATAGAACACAACATGGAGACTAATATAGTATAGAACACAACATGGAGACTAATATAGTACTGTACTGTATAGAACACAACATGGAGACTAATATAGTATAGAGCACAACATGGAGACTAATATAGTACTGTACTGTATAGAACACAACATGGAGACTAATATAGTATAGAGCACAACATGGAGACTAATATAGTATAGAACACAACATGGAGACTAATATAGTACTGTACTGTATAGAACACAACATGGAGACTAATATAGTATAGAGCACAACATGGAGACTAATATAGTACTGTACTGTACTGTATAGAACACAACATGGAGACTAATATAGTATAGAACACAACATGGAGACTAATATAGTATAGAACACAACATGGAGACGAATATAGTATAGAACACAACATGGATACTAATATAGTACTGTACTGTATAGAACACAACATGGAGACTAATATAGTATAGAACACAACATGGTGACTAATATAGTATAGAACACAACATGGAGACTGATATAGTATAGAACACAACATGGAGACTAATATAGTACTGTACTGTATAGAACACAACATGGTGACTATTATAGTACTGTACTGTATAGAACACAACATGGAGACTAATATAGTATAGAACACAACATGGAGACTAATATAGTACTGTACTGTATAGAACACAACATGGAGACTAATATAGTATAGAACACAACATGGAGACTAATATAGTATAGAACACAACATGGAGACTAATATAGTATAGAACACAACATGGAGACTAATATAGTATAGAACACAACATGGAGACTAATATAGTATAGAACACAACATGGAGACTAATATAGTACTGTACTGTATAGAACACAACATGGAGACTAATATAGTACTGTACTGTATAGAACACAACATGGAGACTAGTATAGTATAGAACACAACATGGAGACTAGTATAGTATAGAACACAACATGGAGACTAGTATAGTACTGTACTGTATAGAACACAACATGGAGACTAGTATAGTATAGAACACAACATGGAGACTAGTATAGTATAGAACACAACATGGAGACTAGTATAGTACTGTACTGTATAGAACACAACATGGAGACTAATATAGTATAGAACACAACATGGAGACTAATATAGTACTGTACTGTATAGAACACAACATGGAGACTAGTATAGTATAGAACACAACATGGAGACTAGTATAGTATAGAACACAACATGGAGACTAATATAGTACTGTACAGTATAGAACACAACATGGAGACTAGTATAGTATAGAACACAACATGGAGACTAATATAGTATAGAACACAACATGGAGACTAATATAGTATAGAACACAACATGGAGACTAGTATAGTATAGAACACAACATGGAGACTAATATAGTACTGTACTGTATAGAACACAACATGGAGACTAATATAGTACTGTACTGTATAGAACACAACATGGAGACTAATATAGTATAGAACACAACATGGAGACTAATATAGTATAGAGCACAACATGGAGACTAATATAGTATAGAACACAACATGGAGACTAATATAGTATAGAACACAACATGGAGACTAGTATAGTATAGAACACAACATCGAGACTAATATAGTACTGTACTGTATAGAACACAACATGGAGACTAATATAGTACTGTACTGTATAGAACACAACATGGAGACTAATATAGTATAGAACACAACATGGAGACTAATATAGTATAGAGCACAACATGGAGACTAATATAGTATAGAACACAACATGGAGACTAATATAGTATAGAACACAACATGGAGACTAATATAGTATAGAACACAACATGGAGACTAGTATAGTATAGAACACAACATGGAGACTAATATAGTATAGAACACAACATGGAGACTAGTATAGTATAGAACACAACATGGAGACTAATATAGTATAGAACACAACATGGAGACTAATATAGTATAGAACACAACATGGAGACTAGTATAGTATAGAACACAACTTGGAGACTAATATAGTATAGAACACAACATGGAGACTAATATAGTATAGAACACAACTTGGAGACTAATATAGTATAGAACACAACATGGAGACTAATATAGTATAGAACACAACATGGAGACTAATATAGTATAGAACACAACATGGAGACTAATATAGTATAGAACACAACATGGAGACTAATATAGTATAGAACACAACATGGAGACTAATATAGTATAGAACACAACATGGAGACTAATATAGTATAGAACACAACATGGAGACTAATATAGTATAGAACACAACATGGAGACTAATATAGTATAGAACACAACATGGAGACTAATATAGTATAGAACACAACATGGAGACTAATATAGTATAGAACACAACATGGAGACTAATAGGTACTGTACCGTATAGAACACAACATGGAGACTAATATAGTATAGAACACAACATGGAGACTAATATAGTATAGAACACAACATGGAGACTAATATAGTATAGAACACAACATGGAGACTAATAGGTACTGTACTGTATAGAACACAACATGGAGACTAGTATAGTATAGAACACAACATGGAGACTAGTATAGTACTGTACTGTATAGAACACAACATGGAGACTAGTATAGTACTGTACTGTATAGAACACAACATGGTGACTATTATAGTACTGTACTGTATAGAACACAACATGGAGACTAATATAGTATAGAACACAACATGGAGACTAATATAGTACTGTACTGTATAGAACACAACATGGAGACTAATATAGTATAGAACACAACATGGAGACTAATATAGTATAGAACACAACATGGAGACTAATATAGTATAGAACACAACATGGAGACTAATATAGTACTGTACTGTATAGAACACAACATGGAGACTAATATAGTACTGTACTGTATAGAACACAACATGGAGACTAGTATAGTATAGAACACAACATGGAGACTAGTATAGTACTGTACTGTATAGAACACAACATGGAGACTAGTATAGTATAGAACACAACATGGAGACTAGTATAGTATAGAACACAACATGGAGACTAGTATAGTACTGTACTGTATAGAACACAACATGGAGACTAATATAGTATAGAACACAACATGGAGACTAATATAGTACTGTACTGTATAGAACACAACATGGAGACTAGTATAGTATAGAACACAACATGGAGACTAATATAGTATAGAACACAACATGGAGACTAATATAGTACTGTACTGTATAGAACACAACATGGAGACTAATATAGTATAGAACACAACATGGAGACTAATATAGTATAGAACACAACATGGAGACTAATATAGTACTGTACTGTATAGAACACAACATGGAGACTAGTATAGTATAGAACACAACATGGAGACTAGTATAGTATAGAACACAACATGGAGACTAATATAGTACTGTACAGTATAGAACACAACATGGAGACTAGTATAGTATAGAACACAACATGGAGACTAATATAGTATAGAACACAACATGGAGACTAATATAGTACAGAACACAACATGGAGACTAGTATAGTATAGAACACAACATGGAGACTAATATAGTACTGTACTGTATAGAACACAACATGGAGACTAATATAGTACTGTACTGTATAGAACACAACATGGAGACTAATATAGTATAGAACACAACATGGAGACTAATATAGTATAGAGCACAACATGGAGACTAATATAGTATAGAACACAACATGGAGACTAATATAGTATAGAACACAACATGGAGACTAATATAGTATAGAACACAACATGGAGACTAGTATAGTATAGAACACAACATGGAGACTAGTATAGTATAGAACACAACATGGAGACTAGTATAGTATAGAACACAACTTGGAGACTAATATAGTATAGAACACAACATGGAGACTAATATAGTATAGAACACAACTTGGAGACTAATATAGTATAGAACACAACATGGAGACTAATATAGTATAGAACACAACATGGAGACTAATATAGTATAGAACACAACATGGAGACTAATATAGTATAGAACACAACATGGAGACTAATATAGTATAGAACACAACATGGAGACTAACATAGTATAGAACACAACATGGAGACTAATATAGTATAGAACACAACATGGAGACTAATATAGTATAGAACACAACATGGAGACTAATATAGTATAGAACACAACATGGAGACTAATATAGTATAGAACACAACATGGAGACTAATATAGTATAGAACACAACATGGAGACTAATATAGTATAGAACACAACATGGAGACTAATATAGTATAGAACACAACATGGAGACTAGTATAGTACTGTACTGTATAGAACACAACGTGGAGACTGATATAGTATAGAACACAACATGGAGACTAATATAGTATAGAACACAACATGGAGACTAATAGGTACTGTACTGTATAGAACACAACATGGAGACTAATATAGTATAGAACACAACATGGAGACTAATATAGTATAGAACACAACATGGAGACTAATAGGTACTGTACTGTATAGAACACAACATGGAGACTAATATAGTATAGAACACAACATGGAGACTAATAAAGTATAGAACACAACATGGAGACTAATATAGTATAGAACACAACATGGAGACTAATAGGTACTGTACTGTATAGAACACAACATGGAGACTAGTATAGTATAGAACACAACATGGAGACTAGTATAGTACTGTACTGTATAGAACACAACATGGAGACTAGTATAGTACTGTACTGTATAGAACACAACATGGAGACTAATATAGTATAGAACACAACATGGAGACTAATATAGTATAGAACGCAACATGGAGACTAATATAGTATAGAACACAACATGGAGACTAATATAGTATAGAACACAACATGGAGACTAATATAGTACTGTACTGTATAGAACACAACATGGAGACTAATATAGTATAGAACACAACATGGAGACTAATATAGTATATAACACAACATGGAGACTAATATAGTATAGAACACAACATGGAGACTAATATAGTATAGAACACAACATGGAGACTAATATAGTATAGAACACAACATGGAGACTAATTTAGTATAGAACACAACATGAAGACTAATATAGTATATAACACATCATGGAGACTAATATAGTATAGAACACATCATGGAGACTAGTATAGTACTGTACTGTATAGAACACAACATGGAGACTAATATAGTATAGAACACAACATGGAGACTAATATAGTATAGAACGCAACATGGAGACGAATATAGTATAGAACGCAACATGGAGACTAATATAGTATAGAACACAACATGGAGACTGATATAGTATAGAACACAACATGGAGACTAATATAGTATAGAACACAACATGGAGACTAATATAGTACTGTACTATATAGAACACAACATGGAGACTAATATAGTATAGAACGCAACATGGAGACTAATATAGTATAGAACACAACATGGAGACTAGTATAGTATAGAACACAACATGGAGACTAATATAGGATAGAACACAACATGGAGACTGATATAATTTTGAACACAACATGGAGACTAATATAGTATAGAACACAACATGGAGACTAATATAGTACTGTACTGTATAGAACACAACATGGAGACTAATATAGTAAAGAACACAACATGGAGACTAATATAGTACTGTACTGTATAGAACACAACATGGAGACTAATATAGTAAAGAACACAACATGGAGACTAATATAGTATAGAGCACAACATGGAGACTAATATAGTATAGAACACAACATGGAGACTAATATAGTACTGTACTGTATAGAACACAACATGGAGACTATTATAGTATAGAACACAACATGGAGACTATTATAGTATAGAACACAACATGGAGACTAATATAGTATAGAACACAACATGGAGACTATTATAGTATAGAACACAACATGGAGACTAGTATAGTACTGTACTGTATAGAACACAACATGGAGACTAATATAGTAAAGAACACAACATGGAGACTATTATAGTATAGAACACAACATGGAGACTAATATAGTATAGAACACAACATGGAGACTAATATAGTATAGAACACAACATGGAGACTAATATAGTACTGTACTGTATAGAACACAACATGGAGACTAGTATAGTATAGAACACAACATGGAGACTAATATAGTACTGTACTGTATATAACACAACATGGAGACTAGTATAGTGTAGAACACAACATGGAGACTAATATAGTACTGTACTGTATATAACACAACATGGAGACTAGTATAGTGTAGAACACAACATGGAGACTAATATAGTATAGAACACAACATGGAGACTAATATAGTATAGAACACAACATGGAGACTAATATAGTACTGTACTGTATAGAACACAACATGGAGACTAGTATAGTATAGAACACAACATGGAGACTAATATAGTATAGAACACAACATGGAGACTAATATAGTACTGTACTGTATAGAACACAACATGGAGACTAATATAGTATAGAGCACAACATGGAGACTAATATAGTATAGAACACAACATGGAGACTAATATAGTACTGTACTGTATAGAACACAACATGGAGACTAATATAGTATAGAACACAACATGGAGACTAATATAGTATAGAGCACAACATGGAGACTAATATAGTATAGAACACAACATGGAGACTAATATAGTATAGTGCACAACATGGAGACTAATATAGTATAGAACACAACATGGAGACTAGTATAGTACTGTACTGTATAGAACACAACATGGAGACTAGTATAGTATAGAACACAACATGGAGACTAATATAGTATAGAACACAACATGGAGACTAATATAGTATAGAACACAACATGGAGACTAATATAGTATAGAACACAACATGGAGACTAGTATAGTACTGTACTGTATAGAACACAACATGGAGACTAGTATAGTATAGAACACAACATGGAGACTAATATAGTATAGAACACAACATGGAGACTAATATAGTATAGAACACAACATGGAGACTAATATAGTATAGAACACAACATGGAGTCTAATATAGTACTGTACTGTATAGAACACAACATGGAGACTAATATAGTATAGAACACAACATGGAGACTAGTATAGTATAGAACACAACATGGAGACTAATATAGTATAGAACACAACATGGAGACTAATATAGTATATAACACAACATGGAGACTAATATAGTATAGAACACAACATGGAGACTAATATAGTATAGAACACAACATGGAGACTAATATAGTATAGAACACAACATGGAGACTAATATAGTACTGTACTGTATAGAACACAACATGGAGACTAATATAGTATAGAACACAACATGGAGACTAGTATAGTATAGAACACAACATGGAGACTAATATAGTATAGAACACAACATGGAGACTAATATAGTATAGAACACAACATGGAGACTAATATAGTATAGAACACAACATGGAGACTAATATAGTACTGTACTGTATAGAACACAACATGGAGACTAATATAGTATAGAACACAACATGGAGACTAATATAGTATAGAGCACAACATGGAGACTAATATAGTATAGAACACAACATGGAGACTAATATAGTATAGAACACAACATGGAGACTAATATAGTATAGAGCACAACATGGAGACTAGTATAGTACTGTACTGTATAGAACACAACATGGAGACTAATATAGTATAGAACACAACATGGAGACTAATATAGTATAGAACACAACATGGAGACTAATATAATACTGTAATGCATAGAACTCAGTAATGTACAGTATAGTACATTATATAGCTCAGTAATGTACAGTATAGAACACAGTAATGTACAGTATTCTACATAGTTCAGTAATGTACAGTATAGTATTGTATAGTACTCATTACCATACTCTATAGAACTCATGTATTACCAACAGATAAAATGTATTGGCCAATGTTGTGAATGCTATAATATTCTTGAGGCCCTATAGAAGGTTGAGGTGGGTTTTACATTTGTAAATTAAGTGTACCGTGCCGTATAGTATAGAGTATATAACTAATTTAATGTGAATCACCAACGGATAGCATGTACATCATTGTTCTCCAGCCAGGGAGATGGATTTTCCCATTTGACCAAAACAGTTGTGAATTCATTCAAACAAAAGACAGTAAATGTAAAATGTATCTACACCCGAGTGTGTTGGATGACCAGGCAGGGAGGATTCCTCATAGCAGTCCTCATCAATGTTGTTCCATCTACCTTGGCAGACCTCAGTCCTATTGTTCCATCAGCAATGGCAGTCCACATCAATGTTGTTCCATCTACCTTGGCAGCCCTCATTCCTATTGTTCCATCAGCAATGGCAGTCCTCATCCCCGTTGTTACATCTACCGTGGCAGTCCTCATCCCTGTTGTTACATCTACCGTGGCAGTCCTCATTCCTGTTGTTCCATCTACCATGGCAGTCCTCATCCCTGTTGTTACATCTACTGTGGCAGTCCTCATCCCTGTTGTTCCATCTACAGTGGCAGTCCTCATTCCTGATGATCCATCTACCGTGGCAGTCCTCCTTCCTGTTGTTCCATCTACCGTGACAGTCCTCCTTCCTGTTGTTCCATCTACCGTGGCAGTCCTCATTCCTGATGATCCATCTACCGTGGCAGTCCTCATTCCTGTTGTTCCATCTACTGTGGCAGTCCTCCTTCCTGTTGTTCCATCTACCGTGGCAGTCCTCATTCCTGATGATCCATCTACCGTGGCAGTCCTCATTACTGTTGTTACATCTAAAGTGACAGTCCTCATTCCTGTTGTTCCCATCTACCGTGACAGTCCTCATTCCTGTTGTTCCATCTACCGTGACAGTCCTCATTCCTGATGATCCATCTACTGTGACAGTCCTCATTCCTGTTGTTACATCTACCGTAGCAGTCCTCAATCCTGATGATCCATCTACCGTGACAGTCCTCATTCCTGTTGTTCCATCTACCGTGACAGTCCTCATTCCTGTTGTTCCATCTATCGTGACAGTCCTCATTCCCGTTGTTCAATCTACGACGGCTCACCTAATTTAGTTCACAGGGCCACTTGAATCACCAAAGAAGATATAGGCCGGGGCAACATTCATTATGAACTAGAGTTTAAAGGCATTTATTTCTGTAGGGCTAACTGGAGCTTCTGTGGGCACTCAGCACGGGTGTATGTCAGGAGCGGTCAAAACTCAAATTGAATAAGTGCGACAGGAAGCACTACATAGCACTACAGAGCACTACATAAGATGAGTGGTCCATAGGCACTACATAAGACATGTGGTCCATAGCCACTACATAAGACATGTGGTCCATAGCACTACATAAGACATGTGGTCCATAGGCACTACATAAGACATGTGGTCCATAGCACTACATAAGACATGTGGTCTCTAGACACTACATAAGACATGTGGTCCATAGCACTACATAAGACATGTGGTCCATAGCACTACATAAGACATGTGGTCCATAGACACTACATAAGACATGTGGTCCATAGACACTACATAAGACATGTGGTCCATAGACACTACATAAGACATGTGGTCTGTAGACACTACATAAGACATGTGGTACATAGCCACTACATAAGACATGTGGTCTATATGAACTACATAAGACATGTGGTCCATAGACACTACATAAGACATGTGGTCTCTAGACACTACCTAAGACATGTGGTCTCTAGAGACTACATAGACATGTGGTCCATAGACACTACATAAGACATGTGGTCTATATGAACTATATAAGACATGTGGTCCATAGACACTACATAAGACATGTGGTCCATAGACACTACATAAGACATGCGGTCCATAGCACTACATAAGACATGTGGTCCATAGACACTACATAAGACATGTGGTCCATAGCACTACGTAAGACATGTGGTCTCTAGACACTACATAAGACATGTGGTCCCAAGACACTACATAAGACATGTGGTCTGTAGACACTACATAAGACATGTGGTCCCTACACACTACATAAGACATGTGGTCTATAGACACTACATAAGACATGTGGTCTCTAGGCACTACATAAGACATGTGGTCCAGAGCACTACATAAGACATGTGGTCCATAGCTCTACATAAGAGATGTGGTCCATAGCTCTACATAAGACATGTGGTCCATAGCACTACATAAGACATGTGGTTCCTAGACACTACATAAGACATGTGTTCCATAGCACTACATAAGACATGTGGTCCATAGACACTACATAAGACATGTGGTCCATAGCACTACATAAGACATGTGGTCCATAGACACTACATAAGACATGTGGTCCATAGCGCTACATAAGACATGTGGTCCATAGGCACTACATAAGGAATGTGGTCCCTAGACACTACATAAATCATGTGGTCCATAGCACTACGTAAGATATGTGGTCCATAGCACTACATAAGACATGTGGTCTGAGGCACTACATAAGACATGTGGTCCATAGCACTACATAAGGAATGTGGTCCATAGGCACTACATAAGGAATGTGGTCCATAGGCACTACATAAGGAATGTGGTCCATAGCACTACATAAGACATGTGGTCCATAGGCACTACATAAGGAATGTGGTCTCTAGACACTACATAAGACATGTGGACCAAAGGCACTACATAAGACATGTGGTCCCTAGACACTACATAAGACATGTGGTCCATAGCACTACATAAGACATGTGGTCCATAGACACTACATAAGACATGTGGTCCATAGCACTACATAAGACATGTGGACCCAATACACTACATAAGACATGTGGTCCATAGTCACTACATAAGACATGTGGTCCATAGGCACTACATAAGACATGTGGTCCCTAGACACTACATAAGACATGTGGTCCATAGCACTACATAAGACATGTGGTCCATAGACACTACATAAGACATGTGGTCCATAGACACTACATACGATATGTGGTCCATAGGCACTACATATGACATGTGGTCCCTAGACACTACATAAGACATGTGGTCCATAGCACTACATAAGACATGTGGTCTCTAGACACTACATAAGACATGTGGTCCATAGCTCTACATAAGACATGTGGTCCCTAGGCTCTACATAAGGAGTGTGGTCCCAAGACACTACATAAGACATGTGGTCCCTAGACACTACATAAGACATGTGGTCCATAGACACTACATAAGACATGTGGTCCATAGCGCTACATAAGACATGTGGTCCATAGGCACTACATAAGGAATGTGGTCCCTAGACACTACATAAATCACGTGGTCCATAGCACTACATAAGACATGTGGTCCATAGCACTACATAAGACATGTGGTCTGAGGCACTACATAAGACATGTGGTCCATAGCACTACATAAGACATGTGGTCCATAGGCACTACATAAGGAATGTGGTCCATAGGCACTACATAAGGAATGTGGTCCATAGGCACTACATAAGGAATGTGGTCCATAGCACTACATAAGACATGTGGTCCATAGGCACTACATAAGGAATGTGGTCTCTAGACACTACATAAGACATGTGGACCAAAGGCACTACATAAGACATGTGGTCCCTAGACACTACATAAGACATGTGGTCCATAGCACTACATAAGACATGTGGTCCATAGACACTACATAAGACATGTGGTCCATAGCACTACATAAGACATGTGGTCCCAAGACACTACATAAGACATGTGATCCATAGTCAGTACATAAGACATGTGGTCCATAGGCACTACATAAGACATGTGGTCCATAGTCACTACATAAGACATGTGGTACATAGCACTACATAAGACATGTGGTCCATAGGCACTACATAAGACATGTGGTCCATAGACACTACATAAGACATGTGGTCCATACACACCACATAAGATATGTGTTCTATATGCCCTACATAAGACATGTGGTGTATATGCCCTACATAAGACATGTAGTCCATAGCGCTACATAAGACATGTGGTCCCTAGACACTACATAAGACATGTGGTCCATAGTACTACATAAGACATGTGGTCCATAGACACTACATAAGACATGTGGTCAATAGCACTACATAAGACATGTGGTCCCAAGACACTACATAAGACATGTGGTCCATAGGCACTACATAAGACATGTGGTCCATAGCACTACATAAGACATGTGGTCCATAGACACTACATAGACATGTGGTCCATAGCACTACATAAGACATGTGGTCCCAAGACACTACATAAGACATGTGGTCCATAGCCACTACATAAGACATGTGGTACATAGCACTACATAAGACATGTGGTCCATAGGCACTACATAAGACATGTGGTCCATACACACTACATAAGACATGTGGTCTATATGCCCTACATAAGACATGTGGTCTATATGCCCTACATAAGACATGTAGTCCATAGCGCTACATAAGACATGTGGTCCATAGTCACTACATAAGGAATGTGGTCCCTAGACACTACATAAATCATGTGGTCCATAGGCACTACATAAGACATGTGGTCTATAGCACTACGTAAGACATGTGGTCCCTAGACACTACATAAGACCTGTGGTCCATAGCACTACATAAGACATGTGGTCCATAGCACTACATAAGACATGTGGTCAGAGGCACTACATAAGACATGTGGTCCATAGCACTACATAAGACATGTGGTCTCTAGACACTACATAAGACATGTGTTCCATAGCACTACATAAGACATGTGGTCCATAGCACTACATAAGACATGTGGTCCATAGACACTACTTAAGACATGTGGTCCATAGACACTACATAAGACATGTGGTCCATAGACACTACATAAGACATGTGGTCCATAGACACTACATAAGACATGTGGTCCATAGACACTACATAAGACATGTGGTCCATAGACACTACATAAGACATGTGGTCTCTAGACACTACATAAGAGAGGTGCTCCATAGCCACTACTTAAGACATGTGGTCTATATGAACTACATAAGACATGTGGTCCATAGACAATACATAAGACATGTGGTATCTAGACACTACATAAGATATGTGGTCTCTAGACACTACATAAGACATGTGGTCCATAGACACTACATAAGACATGTGGTCTATATGAACTACATAAGACATGTGCTCCATAGACACTACATAAGACATGTGGTCCATAGACACTACATAAGACATGTGGTCCACAGCACTACATAAGACATGTGGTCTCTAGACACTACATAAGACATGTGGTCCATAGACACTACATAAGACATGTGGTCCCTACACACTACATAAGACATGTGGTCCAGACACTACATAAGACATGTGGTCCATAGCACTACATAAGACATGTGGTCCATAGCTCTACATAAGACATGTGGTCCATAGACACTACATAAGACATGTGGTCCATAGACACTACATAAGACATGTGGTCTCTAGACACTACATAAGACATGTGGTCCATAGCTCTACATAAGACATGTGGTCCATAGCTCTACATAAGACATGTGGTCCATAGCCACTACATAAGACATGTGGTCCATAGACACTACATAAGACATGTGGTCCCTAGACACTACATAAGACATGTGGTCCATAGACACTACATAAGACATGTGGTCTCTAGACACTACATAAGACATGTTGTCCATAGACACTACATAAGACATGTGGTCCCAAGACACTACATAAGACATGTGGTCCATAGACACTACATAAGACATGTGGTCTCTAGGCAAAGCATAAGACATGTGGTCCATAGCACTACATAAGACATGTGGTCCATAGGCACTACATAAGGAATGTGGTCCATAGGCACTACATAAGGAATGTGGTCCATAGGCACTACATAAGGAATGTGGTCCATAGCACTACATAAGACATGTGGTCCATAGGCACTACATAAGGAATGTGGTCTCTAGACACTACATAAGACATGTGGACCAAAGGCACTACATAAGACATGTGGTCCCTAGACACTACATAAGACATGTGGTCCATAGCACTACATAAGACATGTGGTCCATAGACACTACATAAGACATGTGGTCCATAGACACTACATAAGACATGTGGTCCCAAGACACTACATAAGACATGTGGTCCATAGTCACTACATAAGACATGTGGTCCATAGGCACTACATAAGACATGTGGTCCCTAGACACTACATAAGACATGTGGTCCATAGCACTACATAAGACATGTGGTCCATAGACACTACATAAGACATGTGGTCCATAGCACTACATAAGACATGTGGTCCCAAGACACTACATAAGACATGTGGTCCACAGCACTACATAAGACATGTGGTCTCTAGACACTACATAAGACATGTGGTCCATAGACACTACATAAGACATGTGGTCCCTACACACTACATAAGACATGTGGTCCAGACACTACATAAGACATGTGGTCCATAGCACTACATAAGACATGTGGTCCATAGCTCTACATAAGACATGTGGTCCATAGACACTACATAAGACATGTGGTCCATAGACACTACATAAGACATGTGGTCTCTAGGCACTGCATAAGACATGTGGTCCATAGGCACTACATAAGGAATGTGGTCCATAGGCACTACCTAAGGAATGTGGTCCATAGGCACTACATAAGGAATGTGGTCCATAGCACTACATAAGACATGTGGTCCCTAGACACTACATAAGACATGTGGTCCATAGCACTACATAAGACATGTGGTCCATAGACACTACATAAGACATGTGGTCCATAGACACTACATAAGACATGTGGTCCCAAGACACTACATAAGACATGTGGTCCATAGTCACTACATAAGACATGTGGTCCATAGGCACTACATAAGACATGTGGTCCCTAGACACTACATAAGACATGTGGTCCATAGCACTACATAAGACATGTGGTCCATAGACACTACATAAGACATGTGGTCCATAGTCACTACATAAGACATGTGGTCCATAGGCACTACATAAGACATGTGGTCCCTAGACACTACATAAGACATGTGGTCCATAGCACTACATAAGACATGTGGTCCATAGACACTACATAATACATGTGGTCCTTAGCACTACATAAGACATGTGGTCCCAAGACACTACATAAGACATGTGGTCCATAGCCACTACATAAGACATGTGGTACATAGCACTACATAAGGAATGTGGTCCCTAGACACTACATAAATCATGTGGTCCATAGGCACTACATAAGACATGTGGTGTATAGCACTACGTAAGACATGTGGTCTCTAGACACTACATAAGACATGTGGTCCATAGACACTACATAAGACATGTGGTCCCTACACACTACATAAGACATGTGGTCCAGACACTACATAAGACATGTGGTCCATAGCTCTACATAAGACATGTGGTCCATAGCCACTACATAAGACATGTGGTCCATAGACACTACATAAGACATGTGGTCCCTAGACACTACATAAGACATGTGGTCCATAGACACTACATAAGACATGTGGTCTCTAGACACTACATAAGACATGTGGTCCATAGACACTACATAAGACATGTGGTCCCAAGACACTACATAAGACATGTGGTCCATAGACACTACATAAGACATGTGGTCCATAGACACTACATAAGACATGTGGTCCATAGCTCTACATAAGACATGTGGTCCATAGACACTACATAAGACATGTGGTCCATAGCACTACATAAGACATGTGGTCCATAGCTCTACATAAGACATGTGGTCCATAGCACTACATAAGACATGTGGTCCATAGACACTACATAAGACATGTGGTCTATATGCCCTACATAAGACATGTGGTCTATATGCCCTACATAAGACATGTAGTCCAAAGCGCTACATAAGACATGTGGTCCATAGGCACTACATAAGGAATGTGGTCCCTAGACACTACATAAATCATGTGGTCCATAGGCACTACATAAGACATGTGGTCTATAGCACTACGTAAGACATCTGGTCCCTAGACACTACATAAGACCTGTGGTCCATAGCACTACATAAGACATGTGGTCCATAGCACTACATAAGACATGTGGTCCATAGACACTACATAAGACATGTGGTCAGAGGCACTACATAAGACATGTGGTCCATAGCACTACATAAGACATGTGGTCCATAGGCACTACATAAGACATGTGGTCCATAGCACTACATAAGACATGTGGTCCCTAGACACTACATAAGACATGTGGTCCATAGCACTACATAAGACATGTGGTCCATAGCACTACATAAGACATGTGGTCTCTAGACACTACATAAGACATGTGTTCCATAGCACTACATAAGACATGTGGTCCATAGCACTACATAAGACATGTGGTCCATAGACACTACTTAAGACATGTGGTCCATAGACACTACATAAGACATGTGGTCCATAGACACTACCTAAGACATGTGGTCCATAGACACTACATAAGACATGTGGTCCATAGACACTACATAAGACATGTGGTCCCTAGACACTACATAAGACATGTGGTCCATAGACACTACATAAGACATGTGGTCTCTAGACACTACATAAGACAGGTGCTCCATAGCCACTACTTAAGACATGTGGTCTATATGAACTACATAAGACATGTGGTCCATAGACACTACATAAGACATGTGGTATCTAGACACTACATAAGACATGTGGTCTCTAGACACTACATAAGACATGTGGTCCATAGACACTACATAAGACATGTGGTCCACAGCACTACATAAGACATGTGGTCTCTAGACACTACATAAGACATGTGGTCCATAGACACTACATAAGACATGTGGTCCCTACACACTACATAAGACATGTGGTCCAGACACTACATAAGACATGTGGTCCATAGCACTACATAAGACATGTGGTCCATAGCTCTACATAAGACATGTGGTCCATAGACACTACATAAGACATGTGGTCTCTAGACACTACATAAGATATGTGGTCCATAGCTCTACATAAGACATGTGGTCCATAGCCACTACATAAGACATGTGGTCCATTGACACTACATAAGACATGTGGTCCATAGACACTACATAAGACATGTGGTCCCTAGACACTACATAAGACATGTGGTCCCTAGACACTACATAAGACATGTGGTCCATAGACACTACATAAGACATGTGGTCCCTAGACACTACATAAGACATGTGGTCCATAGACACTACATAAGACATGTGGTCCCAAGACACTACATAAGACATGTGGTCCATAGGCACTACATAAGACATGTGGTCCATAGGCACTACATAAGACATGTGGTCCATAGCACTACATAAGACATTTGGTCCATAGCACTACATAAGACATGTGGTCCATAGCACTACATAAGACATGTGGTCCATAGACACTACATAAGACATGTGGTATCTAGACACTACATAAGACATGTGGTCTCTAGACACTACATAAGACATGTGGTCCATAGACACTACATAAGACATGTGGTCCACAGCACTACATAAGACATGTGGTCCATAGACACTACATAAGACATGTGGTCCCTACACACTACATAAGACATGTGGTCCAGACACTACATAAAACATGTGGTCCATAGCACTACATAAGACATGTGGTCCATAGCTCTACATAAGACATATGGTCCATAGACACTACATAAGACATGTGGTCTCTAGACACTACATAAGACATGTGGTCCATAGACACTACATAAGACATGTGGTCCACAGCACTACATAAGACATGTGGTCCATAGACACTACATAAGACATGTGGTCCCTACACACTACATAAGACATGTGGTCCAGACACTACATAAAACATGTGGTCCATAGCACTACATAAGACATGTGGTCCATAGCTCTACATAAGACATGTGGTCCATAGACACTACATAAGACATGTGGTCCCTACACACTACATAAGACATGTGGTCCAGACACTACATAAGACATGTGGTCCATAGCTCTACATAAGACATGTGGTCCATAGCCACTACATAAGACATGTGGTCCATAGACACTACATAAGACATGTGGTCCCTAGACACTACATAAGACATGTGGTCCATAGACACTACATAAGACATGTGGTCTCTAGACACTACATAAGACATGTGGTCCATAGACACTACATAAGACATGTGGTCCCAAGACACTACATAAGACATGTGGTCCATAGACACTACATAAGACATGTGGTCCATAGACACTACATAAGACATGTGGTCCATAGCTCTACATAAGACATGTGGTCCATAGACACTACATAAGACATGTGGTCCATAGCACTACATAAGACATGTGGTCCATAGCTCTACATAAGACATGTGGTCCATAGCACTACATAAGACATGTGGTCCATAGACACTACATAAGACATGTGGTCTATATGCCCTACATAAGACATGTGGTCTATATGCCCTACATAAGACATGTAGTCCAAAGCGCTACATAAGACATGTGGTCCATAGGCACTACATAAGGAATGTGGTCCCTAGACACTACATAAATCATGTGGTCCATAGGCACTACATAAGACATGTGGTCTATAGCACTACGTAAGACATCTGGTCCCTAGACACTACATAAGACCTGTGGTCCATAGCACTACATAAGACATGTGGTCCATAGCACTACATAAGACATGTGGTCCATAGACACTACATAAGACATGTGGTCAGAGGCACTACATAAGACATGTGGTCCATAGCACTACATAAGACATGTGGTCCATAGGCACTACATAAGACATGTGGTCCATAGCACTACATAAGACATGTGGTCCCTAGACACTACATAAGACATGTGGTCCATAGCACTACATAAGACATGTGGTCCATAGCACTACATAAGACATGTGGTCTCTAGACACTACATAAGACATGTGTTCCATAGCACTACATAAGACATGTGGTCCATAGCACTACATAAGACATGTGGTCCATAGACACTACTTAAGACATGTGGTCCATAGACACTACATAAGACATGTGGTCCATAGACACTACATAAGACATGTGGTCCATAGACACTACATAAGACATGTGGTCCATAGACACTACATAAGACATGTGGTCCCTAGACACTACATAAGACATGTGGTCCATAGACACTACATAAGACATGTGGTCTCTAGACACTACATAAGACAGGTGCTCCATAGCCACTACTTAAGACATGTGGTCTATATGAACTACATAAGACATGTGGTCCATAGACACTACATAAGACATGTGGTATCTAGACACTACATAAGACATGTGGTCTCTAGACACTACATAAGACATGTGGTCCATAGACACTACATAAGACATGTGGTCCACAGCACTACATAAGACATGTGGTCTCTAGACACTACATAAGACATGTGGTCCATAGACACTACATAAGACATGTGGTCCCTACACACTACATAAGACATGTGGTCCAGACACTACATAAGACATGTGGTCCATAGCACTACATAAGACATGTGGTCCATAGCTCTACATAAGACATGTGGTCCATAGACACTACATAAGACATGTGGTCTCTAGACACTACATAAGATATGTGGTCCATAGCTCTACATAAGACATGTGGTCCATAGCCACTACATAAGACATGTGGTCCATTGACACTACATAAGACATGTGGTCCATAGACACTACATAAGACATGTGGTCCCTAGACACTACATAAGACATGTGGTCCCTAGACACTACATAAGACATGTGGTCCATAGACACTACATAAGACATGTGGTCCCTAGACACTACATAAGACATGTGGTCCATAGACACTACATAAGACATGTGGTCCCAAGACACTACATAAGACATGTGGTCCATAGGCACTACATAAGACATGTGGTCCATAGGCACTACATAAGACATGTGGTCCATAGCACTACATAAGACATTTGGTCCATAGCACTACATAAGACATGTGGTCCATAGCACTACATAAGACATGTGGTCCATAGACACTACATAAGACATGTGGTATCTAGACACTACATAAGACATGTGGTCTCTAGACACTACATAAGACATGTGGTCCATAGACACTACATAAGACATGTGGTCCACAGCACTACATAAGACATGTGGTCCATAGACACTACATAAGACATGTGGTCCCTACACACTACATAAGACATGTGGTCCAGACACTACATAAAACATGTGGTCCATAGCACTACATAAGACATGTGGTCCATAGCTCTACATAAGACATATGGTCCATAGACACTACATAAGACATGTGGTCTCTAGACACTACATAAGACATGTGGTCCATAGCTCTACATAAGACATGTGGTCCATAGCACTACATAAGACATGTGGTCTCTAGACACTACATAAGACATGTGGTACATAGCTCTACATAAGACATGTGGTGCCATTTGAGATGTAGACCTTATCTTCACCTACCATGTTGAGGGGCTTCAATAACGTAAATCCTTGAGACCTTTCAGCTCACTTCTCCCATTGACAAGGATGCTGGGAATTGCCTAAACTTTGGTCATTTGAGCGCTAGACAGCCAGACAGCCAGGAACGTTTCTTCTCTCCCCTGTGAATTATACAGCAGTGAGTGATTTTTCAAAGTGGCGTGTCGCAGTGTCAGAGTGGAGAGCTTTGTGGTAAACTGGTGATAAATCACCAAATTAAATGCCTTAGCTGACATCACAAGCCACTAAGCAATTTCATGTGTTAGTTTATAACAGGCAGCAACAGAGTCTCCATGTGTTAGTTTATAACAGGCAGCAACAGAGTCTTCATGTGTGTGTGTGATAGAAAGACAGATGATCAAAATACTGTGTGGTGTGTGTGTGTGTGTGTGTGTGTGTGGTTCAGTTTTCTGCTACTCCCCGTCATAAACATGTATGGTCTGTGATGCAGAGCAGAGAGTGATAATAGCCTAAGAAAGAGATCATTTGTCAGGGCAGAATACATACACATTAGCCCAGGGTTTGGGAAACATGTCATGACTATTGTCTGTGGGGTCTCAGTTTCAAATTGTACGCCCAACTTTACACTCTTTCTCTTGTGACAGTAGAATAAGTTTGCAAAATACCAGTAACTTTCCACAAATACCCTGGTTTTCCAGCAATCCAGGAATCTTCCAACCAGGATTTCTGGAACACCAAGGAATTTTGGAAATGCTACGAGAATTGTTGCAACCCTATAGTAGACCAATCAGGGACTACCTGGTCTACAGTAGACCAATCAGAGACTACCTGGTCTAAAGTAGACCAATCAGAGACTACCTGGTCTACAGTAGACCAATCAGGGACTACCTGGTCTACAGTAGACCAATCAGGGACTACCTGGTCTACAGTAGACCAATCAGGGACTACCTGGTCTACAGTAGACCAATCAGGGACTACCTGGTCTACAGTAGACCAATCAGAGACTACCTGGTCTACAGTAGACCAATCAGAGACTACCTGGTCTACAGTAGACCAATCAGAGACTAACCTGGTCTACAGTAGACTAATCAGAGACTAACCTGGTCTACAGTAGACCAATCAGAGACTACCTGGTCTACAGTAGACCATTCAGAGACTAACCTGGTCTACAGTAGACCAATCAGAGACTACCTGGTCTACAGTAGACCAATCAGAGACTGCCGGGTCTACAGTAGACCAATCAGAGACTACATGGTCTACAGTAGACCAATCAGAGACTACCGGGTCTACAGTAGACCAATCAGAGACTAACCTGGTCTACAGTAGACCAATCAGAGACTAACCTGGTCTACAGTATACCAATCAGAGACTAACCTGGTCTACAGTAGACCAATCAGAGAATAACGGGTCTACAGTAGACCAATCAGAGACTAACCTGGTCTACAGTAGACCAATCAGAGACTACCGGGTCTACAGTAGACCAATCAGAGACTAACCTGGTCTACAGTAGACCAATCAGAGACTACCTGGTCTACAGTAGACCAATCAGAGACTACCTGGTCTACAGTAGACCATTCAGGGACTACCTGGTCTACAGTAGACCAATCAGGGACTACCTGGTCTACAGTAGACCAATCAGAGACTACCTGGTCTACAGTAGACCAATTGCAGCACAGTACAGTAGAGGTGAAAGTGATGTAAGTGTTCCGAGTATATCAATATCAAATTAGCACAGCCTTTGTAAGATATATATATATATATACATACACAATTACAACTCAACTCTGACAAGTCAGTTCAATAGAACATCCCCAGTACTACATTTACCTTCCTTACTCAGTTCATATCTAGAAAATAAAAAGATGAAATGTTTCACAGGGGTATTATATATATATATAACCTTATCCCTGGAAATTCCCAGACGGTTGACCGGTGTCTGTGTAGCAAATAATTTATGTATGCTCCCAACGACCCAGCTGGTTGTAAGGAGGGATAACATAGGCTCACCTGATTGGATGTTTCACCCAGGTAAATATTGTTCCATACATTCAACTAATTCAGTTCACAGGGCCACTGTCTTAATCACCAAAGCCTATAGGCTGGGGCTACATTCATTATGAACTAGAGTGATGGCTTGTGGAGTGGAGAGGATATCATTTAACGACTACAAGAGCTCATTATTTCCCTTCCATTCAGATTCTGAACCCTGCGAGAATCACTGGGTCTGCATCCCAAATAGCATCCTAGGCCTATAGGGCTCTGGCCAAACCTAGTGCACTATGTAGGGAATTGGGATGCAATTTGGGATGCATCCGTGATGTGGGGCCCGGTCGGGGAGTCAGAATGAAGGGGTGATCTTTAAACCAAAACCCCTCCAGGTCTACAATATGCTAATTAAATTCATAGAGGTCACTCGGAGAGAAAGGAGAGACCAGCCGCCATGGAAATGTCAATGAAGACAGACAAGAGCTGTTCTCACTTTTCTCTCTCTGTCTACATCCCAATTGGCACCCTATTCCTTTACACTAGTTTTCGACACGTCTTAACAGCCTCGGCCACATAGCTAGGCCCTTTTTTTGATGTGCTTATGGGCCCTGGTCAAAAGTAGTGCACTATATAGGGAATAGGTTGCCATTTGAGACGTGTGTGCACTCTCTCTCTCTCTCTCTCTCTGTCACCGCCGCCACCCACCAGCCAATCAAAAAGGCTCTTGCTGTGAGGGTGTTCCTGTTAATGGGAAGTGTCATGGCCTTTCAGATCAGTCTGCTGAAGAAGTCTCTAGAACTTTCTTTTTCTCTCCTCTCCTCTCCACTCTGTACGGTTTAAAATCTAACTGTAAGTGTTTGGTTAGAATAAGGCCGCGTCTGCAGGAGATCTACAAACGTCAGCTACAGCACACGTGATCATGCAGCCTGTCCACATTATTATCTGAGATTTATATACACAAAGTACCTCCATGAGTAACAGAAAACGTGTTTAAAAATTTTTAAAAAAAATCATTATCCTTCAGAAAAAAGGGTTTGTGGCCGTGGCTAGTTTGTTGAGCCGCACGTCAAACTCCTTCACATTGACTCAATCTCATTCAGCATTCAACATCAATATAATCCTGCTGCCACTCAAATGCAAATGAACAGTAATAACCCCGGAGTCCACGTAAGGCATGTTATAATACATATAGCAGCCACCCACAGGTCTGAGAGAAAGAGAGAGACAGTTTTGCGGTACCTAGCATTATTATTAGCTACAATTGTCCTCAGCGAATATACTGCATATACTAAATTGAAATATTCTAATTTGTCCTCTAGCCATGACATGCGTAATTTAATAATAAAGAGTGTTGACTTCCTGACGTGTCATAAGCAGGGGACGATGTGGAACAGGAAGTAACTGGAGTCCCATTTTATACAGAACACCATCGTGCAGTGTACATCCTGTACCATCTAATAGAAACATGACAAATTGGAAAGGTGTGTTCAGTCCGGCTGGGTAATTCATTTGTGAATGTATCAGGCAAGGTTATTTGCCCTTTAATCACTCCGTAACCTTACAACCTTCGTATCACCACACACACACGCACAGACACAAAGACACACACACACACACACACACCACTTCTATTACTAGACAGACCACCTCTTCTATTACTACCTCTTCTATTACCACCTCTTCTATTACTAGACAGACCACCTCTTCTATTACTAGACAGACCACCTCTTCTATTACCACCTCTTCTATTACCACCTCTTCTATTACCACCTCTTCTATTACCACCTCTTCTATTACTACACAGACCACCTCTTCTATTACCACCTCTTCTATTACCACCTCTTCTATTACTAGACAGACCACCTCTTCTATTACTAGACAGACCATCTCTTCTATTACTAGACATACCACCTCTTCTATTACTAGACATACCACCTCTTCTATTACCACCTCTTCTATTACCACCTCTTCTATTACTAGACATACCACCTCTTCTATTACTAGACATACCACCTCTTCTATTACCACCTCTTCTATTACCACCTCTTCTATTACTAGACATACCACCTCTTCTATTACTAGACAGACCACCTCTTCTATTACTAGACATACCACCTCTTCTATTACCACCTCTTCTATTACCACCTCTTCTATTACTAGACATACCATCTCTTCTATTACTAGACATACCACCTCTTCTATTACTAGACATACCACCTCTTCTATTACCACCTCTTCTATTACTAGACATACCACCTCTTCTATTACCACCTCTTCTATTACCACCTCTTCTATTACCACCTCTTCTATTACTAGACATACCACCTCTTCTATTACCACCTCTTCTATTACCACCTCTTCTATTACCACCTCTTCTATTACTAGACATACCATCTCTTCTATTACTAGACATACCACCTCTTCTATTACTAGACATACCACCTCTTCTATTACCACCTCTTCTATTACCACCTCTTCTATTACCACCTCTTCTATTACTAGACATACCACCTCTTCTATTACCACCTCTTCTATTACCACCTCTTCTATTACCACCTCTTCTATTACCACCTCTTCTATTACTAGACATACCACCTCTTCTATTACCACCTCTTCTATTACCACCTATTCTATTACCACCTCTTCTATTACCACCTCTTCTATTACCACCTCTTCTATTACCACCTCTTCTATTACTAGACAGACCACCTCTTCTATTACCACCTCTTCTATTACTAGACAGACCACCTCTTCTATTACCACCTCTTCTATTACTAGACATACCACCTCTTCTATTACCACCTCTTCTATTACCACCTCTTATATTACCACCTCTTATATTACTAGACATACCACCCCTTCTATTACCACCTCTTCTATTACCACCTCTTCTATTACTAGACAGACCACCTCTTCTATTACCATCTCTTCTATTACTAGACATACCACCTCTTCTATTACCACCTCTTCTATTACCACCTCTTCTATTACTAGACAGACCACCTCTTCTATTACCACCTCTTCTATTACTAGACATACCACCTCTTCTATTACCACCTCTTCTATTACCACCTCTTCTATTACTAGACATACCACCTCTTCTATTACCACCTCTTCTATTACTAGACATACCACCTCTTCTATTACCACCTCTTCTATTACTAGACAGACCACCTCTTCTATTACCATCTCTTCTATTACCACCTCTTCTATTACCACCTCTTCTATTACTAGACATACCACCTCTTCTATTACTAGACAGACCACCTCTTCTATTACTAGACAGACCATCTCTTCTATTACCACCTCTTCTATTACTAGACAGACCACCTCTTCTATTACCACCTCTTCTATTACCACCTCTTCTATTACCACCTCTTCTATTACAAAGCTGTGGTAAACTGTTTACATGACAAATACAATTAGATGTTGATTTGGTCAACAACACATGGGCACCAGTATTCCCTACTGTAGTCCTATTTTATACACGGAATAATGACACACAAATCAAAAGTAACAGTATCCATGTATGACTGTCAGGGGTCCTCTTCTGTCCTTCTCTCTCTGGGTCTAAGTCAAAAACAAGAGGAGCATGCATTTGAAGTAATCAACCAAAAGTAGGCCTACCCATTGATAACACATGCTTGGAAAATCACAAGACGGTTCAACTAAGTGCTTCAAAAAAAGGAATCCATATGCATACAACCACCCTCTAAGTTAATATGAGTTAAGACTGAACAGAGACACAGGCAACTGTGGCTTTAGTGCGTTACACCCCCCTCAAACACCATAGTGCACATCAACACATGCAATCTACACCTGTAATAGAACCCACAAATGAATGCTGAGGCTCAAGACACTCAACTAGTCTAAAGAAGGCCAGTTTTATTGCTTCTTTAATCAGGACAACAGTTTTCAGCGGTGCTAACATAATTGCAAAAGGGTTTTCTAATGATCAATTAGCCTTTTATAATGATAAACTTGGATTAGCTAACACAACGTGCCATTGGAACACAGGAGTGATGGTTGCTGATAATGGACCGCTGTAGATAAAATTCCATAATTTTATTCCATAAAATAATTTGCCGTTTCCAGCTACAATAGTCATTTACAACATTAACAATGTCTACACTGTATTTCTGATCAATTTGATATTATTTTAATGGACAAAACATGTGCTTTTCTTTCAAAAACCCCAAACTTTTGAACGGTAGTATAAGTAGGCCATGTAATAGTAGGAATACATTTAAATTCCTTATATTAAGCTAACCAGACAGCATTATTTTCTTATTTATTATGTTGACGGATAGCCAGGGTCACACTCTAACCCTCAGACATCATTTACAAACAAAGCATTTGTGTTTAGTCAGTCCGCCAGATCAGAGGCAGAAGGAATGGTCTCTTGATAAGTGCATGAATTGGACCATCTCCTGTCCTGCTAAGCATTAAAAAAAATGTAATGACATTTGGCTGTCAGGGGAAACATGATTTTCTTCAGGAAAAAAAAAGTGTCAAAAATATAAATCATCAAGTACAGATAAACCCCCCCCCCCAAAAAAAGTATTTTCACTTAAGTACTTTAGACCACTGAACTGACATTAGCCGACTACTTTTTGGCAAAAAAGTTACTGTCCCCCCCTCAACCCCCAAGTACCGTTGTACGCATATCAATGTGTGCACTGAGTTAGTCGACTGAGTTGAATGGCACCACATTCCCTAAATCATCACTAATCATTATGGGCCCTGGTGAAAAGTCGTGTAATATATATAGGGAATCAGGTTTCATTTGGAATGCAAACGAAGCCAAAAAGATGTTGAGCTGGTCTGGAGTAACAGTTGCTATTGTGTTTAACATAATACAAAAACAAATTACAATTAATCTCTGTCAGGAGGAGGTCCATTCTCCCTCCATCCCGTCTCCTCTTCCTCCCCTTCTCCTCCTCCTTGGACCATTATTCCCTCAGAACAGAATGGGTCTCAGGGGAGCAGGGAGGGAGAAGGGAACAGCAGCCTACTGCTGGCACAAGAATCAGCCATGACAGAGGGAGAGGAGAAACAGCTGGGTCTCTCAGTACTAAAAATAGCTCCTGTTGTAAAGGCATCTGGAGGCCCTACAGCACAGAGATCATATGACTAGCTGAGTCGCCCACAAAGACCACTGGCTGGATCGCTCCTCTCTCTGAACAGGTACTGTCTGTTTCGAGAGCTACCTGGCTATTCATCTGAACAGGTAAAGGCACTGTCTGTTTCTATCTACCTGGCTATTCATCTGAACAGGTACGGTCTGTTTCTATCTACCTGGCTATTCATCTGAACAGGTACTGTCTGTTTCTATCTACCTGGCTATTCATCTGAACAGGTACTGTCTGTTTCTATCTACCTGGCTATTCATCTGAACAGGTACTGTCTGTTTCTATCTACCTGGCTATTCATCTAAACAGGTACTGTCTGTTTCTATCTACCTGGCTATTAATCTGAACAGGTACTGTCTGTTTCTATCTACCTTGCTATTAATCTGAACAGGTAAAAGTATAAGGCTGGGCGGTATACCTTATTTGACTACATACCAGTATTGATGCAGGAACCGGTTTGGGTTTCTACTTGACCTTCTCTAACGGTATTTCAATGTTTGTTCGATACGCAGCTCCAACTCGTGTCCATTTTTACAGTTCACTCTGTTTGCTACTTGAATCGTCTTTCTCCTCCTGCAGCATTCCACTTCCCACACCAAGCCCCACCCCCTGTCACACCAAGCCCCACCCCCTGTCACACCAAGCCCCACCCCCTGTCACACCAAGCCCCGCCCCCTGCAACTCAATGAGAGAGCAGTTTCTCGACCACGTGAGTCTAGAGAACTTTCTTGCCATTCCCTCTGCATGGTCAGATGGATGCAGAGAGATGTTGGTGACATGCTGCTTTCCACAAGCCTTCTAGAATTACACTATTAGTTTGTATCCTACTGTCTGCTAGTTTGTCTTTTCTTAGGAAGTTGTTGTTAGAAATAAATTGTGTTAGCCGCTAATGCTAATCAATCGTTGGTTAGCTGCAAACGTAGCTAGCTAGCGAATACAGCCTGGTACTACTGCTGGTGTAGACCTAGATAAGCATGTTGTTTGTGCAACGGTATCTTCTAAATCAGAAAGGAATAGGCGAAGCATGAATATGCTAGCTAGCTATATGGAGGTAAGAAAACGTAATGTAACATCTAATTAGGTTCTCCTGGAAACATGACCAACACTTTGGTTCCTACCCTGTCAATAACTCCTCCCTGGATTATTAATTCATTGTCATGTCAAACAACAATGGATTCAAGGAGCTATTCCAACTATAGAATTAAAACAAGCATTCTATTTCCATGACTCCAACAGTTCATCAAATAACTACATTTTTGCCCATATTTTTGCCCAGCTAGCTCTGATGGGCACAGTGTGGAAATGCTAACAAAGAGCTGAAAATGTATGAAACAATCAGAATGGAGAAAGCCTCATATCATTGATCTTTTGCCACCTTAGGGTCATGAACTACACAAAAGCGTATTTAGAACTTTTATGTTTAAAAAACATTGATATTTTGGCCATATCGCCCTATAAAAGTATACTGTCTGTTTCTAGCTACATGTCATTTCATCAGCTGGATAGGGTCATCTAGGAACTCCTAGAGGAAGTTGTTAATCATTTGAATAATATAGGGCTGACTTCAAATTTGTCTGTCACGTGAGGGACATTGTTTCATATCTGGGCCCAGACAGACACACCAACAGACAGTGTGTATTGTCAGTTAGCCTGTGAGACTGGGGTTTGTCCTGTTTGCCCCTGAGGGTACTTGTACCCCCGAGGGCACTGAGAGACCAGAGTCTGGGAACAGCCGTAGAGACATTGGGGTGTGCCAGTCTGCCCTCTTCCTCCCTTCCTTGGGGCATACTTAGAGACCAGAGTCTGGGAACAGCCGTAGAGACATTGGGGTGTGCCAGTCTGCCCTCTTCCTCCCTTCCTTGGGGCATACTTAGAGACCAGAGTCTGGGAACAGCCGTAGAGACATTGGGGTGTGCCAGTCTGCCCTCTTCCTCCCTTCCTTGGGGCATACTTAGAGACCAGAGTCTGGGAACAGCCGTAGAGACATTGGGGTGTGCCAGTCTGCCCTCTTCCTCCCTTCCTTGGGGCATACTTAGAGACCAGAGTCTGGGAACAGCCGTAGAGACATTGGGGTGTGCCAGTCTGCCCTCTTCCTCCCTTCCTTGGGGAAGAGACCAGAGGCCCCCCTAGAGCAGCCCTAGTATGCAATCAGATCCTAGCTGTGGGATAAACAAGGGAAGGATCCTAGTTAAAACTTCAGGGTTTCAGGCCCATTTCTCTCTCTCTCACACACACACACACACACACACACACACACACACACACACACACACACACACACACACGATTGGATGAGATGGCGTGGGCCAGTATGGACTGAGGCAGCTTCCGGATTGGCATTATTTCATGGCTAAGTTTAATCAAGTCTTGTTGAATAACACCGTTTTTTTTCCTTTTAAATGTATTGAGACTTTATTGGCAAAATTAAATCAAGTTCGATTCCCACGAGTTAGATCTGATGGTGCCGGTTTTGCAAAAGTTATTGAGGCAAGTTCTAAGCAAGTTAAAGTATCTCTGAAACTCCAAGATAAAACTGTGAATACATTAATTCTAATAACGTCAATCAGCTCCAGTCATTTAAGAAGTCCAGCGTTTTAAAACTGCTTTGATGCTCCTAGCTGTCTGTCTGCTGTCTGGAACGGTGCTGAACAGATTTTAATCAATGAGCAGAAAGCTGACGAGCTGGTCGGTGTGTGTGTGTGTGTGTGTGTGTGTGTGTGTGTGTGTATGTGTGTGTGTATGTGTGTGTGTGTGTGTGGAGTAGAATTAAAATCCCAGCATTTCTCCAGTCTGATGATTGGCTTCATGTATTGGTGATTAAATCACAGTCTTTGATGTTAAAGAGGAGACACTCCTCGAGGCCAAAAGAGTTTAACAGTCATTATTAAGATCATCAGACCGTGTGGCGCCTCGCAACAGCGCCTCTTCAACCTCAGGAGGCTGAAGAAATTCAGCTTGGCCCCTAAGACCCTCAGAAACTTTTACAGATGTACAATTGAAAGCATCCTGTCTGGCTGTATCACCGCCTGGTAAGGAAACTGCACCGCCCGCAACCGCAGAGCTCTCCAGAGGGTGGTGCGATCTGCCCAACACATCACCGGGGGCACACTGCCTGCCCTCCAGGACACCTACACCACCCGATGTCACAGGAAGGCAGAGAAGATCATCAAGGATATCAACCACCCGAACCACTGCCTGTTCACCCAGCTATCATCCAGAAGGCGATGTCAGTACAGGTGCATCAAAGCTGGGATGAAGAGGCTGAAAAACAGCTTCTATCTCAAGGGCATCAGACTGTTAAATAGCCATCACTATCCGGCTACCACCCGGTTACTCAACCCTGCACCTTAGAGGCTGCTGCCCTATATACATAGACATAATGTTTCCATACTGATTTACTCATTTCATACAGTATGTACAGTATGTACTCTATTCTACTCGATTCTAGTCAATGCTACTCCGTCATTGTTCATCCTAATATTTCTATTTTTCTTTATTTCATTAATTCCATTCTTTTACTTTTAGATGTGTGTGTATTGTTGAGAATTGTTAGATATTAGTACACTGTTGGAGCTAGGAACACAAGCGTTTCACTACACCCGCAATAACATCTGATAAACATGTGTCTGTGACCAATAACATCTGATAAACATGTGTCTGTGACCAATAACATCTGATAAACATGTGTCTGTGACCAATTACATCTGATAAACATGTGTCTGTGACCAAATACATCTGATAAACATGTGTCTGTGACCAATTACATCTGATAAACATGTGTCTGTGACCAAATACATCTGATAAACATGTGTCTGTGACCAATAACATCTGATAAACATGTGTCTGTGACCAATTACATCTGATAAACATGTGTCTGTGACCAATTACATCTGATAAACATGTGTCTGTGACCAATTACATCTGATAAACATGTGTCTGTGACCAATAACATCTGATAAACATGTGTCTGTGACCAATAACATCTGATAAACATGTGTCTGTGACCAATAACATCTGATAAACATGTGTCTGTGACCAATAACATCTGATAAACATGTGTCTGTGACCAATTACATCTGATAAACATGTGTCTGTGACCAATAACATCTGATAAACATGTGTCTGTGACCAATTACATCTGATAAACATGTGTCTGTGACCAATAACATCTGATAAACATTGTACGTATTGTACGCACCTAGGTTGAACTAGTGGTTGCGTTGGGTGGTGTTTGCACTTTGGGACTTTTCTTATTGGTCACATTCCAACAGACAAGCTCAATCAAGCACAACTAATGGACTTGACATGATTTCAAATAGCATTTGAACCCAGGTCCCACCCCCTTACAACGGTAGTTGTATGTCTAAGTCATCTATCGTATTGTAAGGACAAATACCATTTGAACCCAGGTTTGGTATTGTAAGACACCTATTCTAAATCCACTTTCCTCCAAGCATCAGAGGCATTAGGTAGGATAACAATCTCTACTCTCAGGGTGATAAGGCCATTTGTCTCAGATCTGGATTTCTGTTCCAAATGGCACCCTATTTCCTATATAGTGCACTACTTTTGACTAAAGCCCCTACGAGCCCTGGTCAAAAATAGTACACTATTTAGGGAGCCATTTGGGATGCATCCTGTAAGTACAGGCTGAAAGGACAATCAAAGGTGAGATAGCTTTTCTCTTTTCCTCCCAACAGAGCAGTGAGCATTTCACATAATGCATTCTCCTCCTCTCCTCCTGTTCTCCTCTCCTCCGCTCCTCCTCTCCTCATGTTCTCCTCCTCCTGCTCTCCCCTCCGGGTCTTCTTTCCTCCCCTCCTCCTCCTCTCCTCCAGGTCTCCTCCACTCCTCCTCTACTCTCCTCCCCCTCCTCCTCCTCCAGGTCTCCTCCCCTCCTCCCCTCCTACTCTCCTCCTCTCCTCCAGGTCTCCTCCCCTCCCACTCTCCTCCTCTCCTTCAAGTCTACTCCCCTCCTCCTCTACTCTCCTCCTCCTCCAGGTCTCCTCCCCTTCTACTCTCCTCCAGGTCTCCTCTCCTCCTCCTCTCCTCTCCTCCTACTCTTGTCCTCCTCCTCCCCTCCAGGTATCCTCCCCTCCAGGTATCCTCCCCTCCAGGTCTCCTCCCCTCCAGGTCTCCTCCCCTCCTCCTCTCCTCTCCTCTCCTCCTCCTCTCCTCCTCCTCTCCTTCAGGTCTCCTCTCCTCCTCTCCTCCAGGTCTTCTCTCCTCCTCTCCTCCAGGTCTTCTCTCCTCCTCTCCTCCAGATCTCCTCTCCTCCTCCTCTCCTCATCTACTCCTGCTCTCCTCCAGGTCTCCTGTCCTCCTGTCCTCTCCTCCTCTCCTCTCCTCCTCTCCTCCTCCAGGTCTCCTTTCGTCTTCTCCTCCCCTCCTCTCCTCTCAAACCTAACTGCTTTCCAGTCATCCTAAAACAATGCAGCCGTAAAGAGGCCCTACAGTCTACAACCCATGAGTCTCAAATGACACCCTATTCCCTATATAGTGCACTACTACAACACTGGGGCCCTATTCCCTATATAGTGCACTACTACAACACTGGGGCCCTATTCCCTATATAGTGTACTACTATGATACTGGGGCCCTATTCCATATATAGTGCACTACTACAACAATGGGGCCCTATTCCCTACATAGTGCACTACTACAACACTGGGGCCCTATTCCCTATATAGTGCACTACTACGATACTGGGGCACTATTCCCTATATAGTGCACTACTACAACACTGGGGCCCTATTCCCTACATAGTGCACTACTACAACACTGGGGCCCTATTCCCTACATAGTGCACTACTACAACACTGGGGCCCTATTCCCTACATAGTGCACTACTACAACACTGGGGCCCTATTCCCTACATAGTGCACTACTACAACACTGGGGCCCTATTCCCTACATAGTGCACTACTACAACACTGGGGCCCTATTCCCTATATAGTGCACTACTACGATACTGGGGCACTATTCCCTATATAGTGCACTACTACAACACTGGGGCCCTATTCCCTATATAGTGTACTACTATGATACTGGGGCACTAGTCCCTATATAGTGCACTACTATGATACTGGGGCACTAGTCCCTATATAGTGCACTACTACGATACTGGGGCACTATTCCCTATATAGTGCATTACTACAACACTGGGGCCCTATTCCCTATATAGTGCACTACTACAACACTGGAACCCTATTCCCTATATAGTAGTGCATATCACCACCTGGATTGTGGCCCTATTCTCAATATCACCACCTGGATTGTGTCCCTATTCTCAATATCACCACCTGGATTGGGGCCCTATTCTCTATATCACCACCTGGATTGGGGCCCTATTCTCTATATCACCACCTGGATTGGGGCCCTATTCTCTATATCACCACCTGGATTGGGGCCTGTAGCAACATTAAAACATTTTTTTTTTAACAAAAGTAGAGACTCAGAGCTAATAAATACAGTTCAGGAACAAGGGGAAATTAATTCTGCTTTGAAAGTTGATAAACTTGTAACCCCATTTTTGAGACAATGACCCGTGAGCTCTCACCTACTGGAGAGCTCTTCTTTTGTCTACACCCATTTCAGCATCGTTCACACCCTCTTAATCTTTAGCCCCACCCATCTCTTTAAGGATTCACATGTGAGGCCATGTGCTAAACAGAGTGAGTAAGGTAATGTAGTAAACAACCAAAGATTTCAAGACTAAAAGTGGTGAAAAGTAGTAGCAGAAAGTAAAAATACACTTCATCTAGTACTTGGCCTATATCCTAATCTGACTTTGGTGCAGGTCATGTTGTTCTTCACATTACCGTCTCTGGTAAACACACACTATATCAAAAAATATATATGTTAATTTGTCACATGCACAGGATACAGAATCTGTAAACGGTACAGTGAAATAGTTACTTGCACAGTGGAGTCTTTGGTTTAAACATAGCTAGCTAAACAACGAACCAGAATCCCAACTCATAATCCCATGCATGCATGAATCTATAGCTAGCTAAACAACGAACCAGAATCATAACTCATAATCCCATGCATGCATGAATCTATAGCTAGCTAAACAACGAACCAGAATCACAACTCATAATCCCATGCATGCATGAATCTATAGCTAGCTAAACAACGAACCAGAATCATAACTCATAATCCCATGCATGCATGAATCTATAGCTAGCTAAACAACGAACCAGAATCCCAACTCATAATCCCATGCATGCATGAATCTATAGCTAGCTAAACAACGAACCAGAATCTCAACTCATAATCCCATGCATGCATGAATCTATAGCTAGCTAAACAACGAACCAGAATCCCAACTCATAATCCCATGCATGCATGAATCTATAGCTAGCTAAACAACGAACCAGAATCCCAACTCATAATCCCATGCATGCATGAATCTATAGCTAGCTAAACAACGAACCAGAATCCCAACTCATAATCCCATGCAGGCACCATGTATGAATCTATAGCTAGCTAAACAACGAACCTGAATCCCAACTCATAATCCCATGCATGCATGAATCTATAGCTAGCTAAACAACGAACCAGAATCCCAACTCATAATCCCATGCATGCATGAATCTATAGCTAGCTAAACAACAAACCAGAATCCCAACTCATAATCCCATGCAGGCACCATGTATGAATCTATAGCTAGCTAAACAACGAACCAGAATCCCAACTCATAATCCCATGCAGGCACCATGTATGAATCTATAGCTAGCTAAACAACGAACCAGAATCACAACTCATAATCCCATGCATGCATGAATCTTTAGGTAGCTAAAGCTAACCAACTAGGTTCCATGTTAGCTAGCTAGCTAACAAATAATATTACTACACAGATCATACAAGTAACGTTAGCTAGCGAGCCAGACAACTAACGTCAGGTAGCTAACAGTGCGCTTTAACTTGCAACGAAAACAACTTTTTGACAAAAGTAGAAGCTTATAATATCTGAAAATGTAGCTAGACTCTAACCCGTATACATGATAACGAACACTTCTCCCTCTGGATGTTCTCCCTTAGTTTGAAGATGTCATGTGTTCTCTTTTCGACTTTCTCCGCATCTTGGAATCATCTCTGTGCTTCCGCCGGGCATTTCACTGATTTCAAAACTGGATCAACTTCTTCCGTGATTAACAACACTGTTAATCGCCTTTTCTTCTGGTGACAGTGATGGGAGACAATGGTTCAATGAAAATGTTTGTACCTAAATCAGGGATTTCCTCATTGTCTGATTCATTTTCAGTGTCCGAGAGAGTCGGCACGGTGCGATTGCCTCCAGAAGGTTGTCCATCATAACTTTTTCCCACTGAACTTTGTCGATACCGCGTTTAACTTCAGGGCAGTAATGCAACACTTTTACAGTTCTTCGTGATATCTTTCAAAATAATTGTGTTTAGCAAGTATTATCTACACATACTGAGCAGCTCATGTTATAGACAGAAGCACGCTACACAGCAGACCAATCCAAACTCATCTCTCAGCATGTCCAGCCCATCCATTATCTCAGCCAATCATGACTAGCGGGAAGTTTCCTGTCTTTTTCTGTGGCTAAACCAACTAGGCTTTGTAATTTAACAATTGTATTAGTATTTACAGATGGCATAGACATTTATTATTAAGGCACATGAAAATTCACATGTTCCAGAAGGCATTTCTGCCCCAGAATGCATTTTGATAAAAAAAAAAAATGTTCAAATGCCTCTCCTGTAAAGTAGTGACGTGCGACATACACCTAGCTTCTTGCTTTCAGCCGTCAAGAGGCCCTACAGGCTACATCTCAAATGGCATCCTATTCCCTACGTAGTGCACTACTAAGCTGCTATGGGCCCTGGTCAAAAGTAGAGCACTAAATAGGGAATCGGGTGTCATTTGGAACACATGATAAATCTCATATCTCTGTTTTGTTCAGAGCCAAGTGTTTGTTTGGTTAACGAGGGGAGATTAGAGCTTCTGACTGGCAGCTGGTGAATGCTACTATTTTATCAGACAGAACAGAACAGAGCAGACAACCAGCTAATGCTAATTACCCACCATTCAAGATGTGTAGGGCTAAGGGGAGACAACAGCGTTATCTGGAGTACTCTCAGAGTGGGAGATACAATCAGAGACACCTCTTAACCAGGTGCTGAGTGGGACTTTAATCAGATATGTTACATTGAGACGGCAGGTGGAACGCAGGGAAGGAAGAGGAGGGGGGGGGGGGGGGGGGCGAGTGGGGTAGGTGGTGTTCATTTGTAGGTCGAGGCTTTTCCGGATCGTCACGGTAACCTTTGCCCAGCCCCCTTGTGTTCCGACATCAATCAATTCCAAATGGGGAAAAGTAAACGCTTCCCTCCCCTTCTGGCAGGTCATTTCTCCTGGAGCAGATTAGAGCGACACACACACTGATGCCGACACACACACACACACACACCCTAAGTCTGCTTGCTTAAAATGAGTGGCGTCCTTCCTAATAAATTGTCTGTGTGTCACTGGGGGGGCTCCAATCTATCTGTAGTGCAGCCAGTCAGCCAGCCAGTGAGCCAGCCAGCCAGCCAGTCAGCCAGTCGCTGTGAGATTAGGCGTCCGATTGGAGAGGGAAACAATATCCATTAGTGTGAAGCGCTACCTTTGCTGGAAACATTAAGAAAAAAAAATGTCCGCTTCTATCCTCCATTCCATTAGTCCTCTGGACCCGTGTGTATGTGTTAGAGTTCTCATCGGGCCTGAACATTTGAGCCCGGTTCGACCCAAACTCGAAGCTCGATCCCAGGCCCGGTCTGACATCACAGAAATTAAATGACCCCGGACCTGAAAAAAAGCCTGATTTTTCAAACAAATTTTCTTTAAACTGTTAGTGAGAACAATGCAACAGAGTTGGGCAGCAGTGGAGTGAGGAGACAGGAAACAGCCATTGGGCCTAGAAAAAGCAGAGCAAAAGAGGAAAACTCAACTTACACTGAACAAGTTGCTTGTGGTTGAGGATATCCCTCTAGTGGTGTGGGGGCTGTGCTTTGGCAAAGTGGGTGGGGTTATATCCTTCCTGTTTGGACCTGTCCGGGGGAATCATCGGATGGGGCCACAGTGTCTCCTGACCCCTCCTGTCTCAGCCTCCAGTATTTATGCTGCAGTAGTTTATGTGTCGGGGGGCTAGGTTCAGTTTGTTATATCTGGAGTACTTCTCCTGTCCTATTCGGTGTCCTGTGTGAATTTAAGTGTGCGTTCTCTAATTCTCTCCTTCTCTCTTTCTTTCTCTCTCTCGGAGGACCTGAGCCCTAGGACCATGCCTCAGGACTACCTGGCATGATGACTCCTTGTTGTCCCCAGTCCACCTGGCCGTGCTGCTGCTCCAGTTTCAACTGTTCTGCCTGCGGCTATGGAACCCTGACCTGTTCATCGGACGTGCTATCTGTCCCAGACCTGCTGTTTTCAACTCTCTAGAGACAGCAGGAGCGGTAGAGATACTCTTAATGATCGGCTATGAAAAGCCAACTGACATTTACTCCTGAGGTGCTGACCTGTTGCACCCTCGACAACTACTGTTATTATTATTATTTGACCATGCTGGTCATTTATGAACATTTGAACATCTTGGCCATGTTCTGTTATAATCTCCACCCGGCACAACCAGAAGAGGACTGGCCACCCCACATAGCCTGGTTCCTCTCTAGGTTTCTTCCTAGGTTTTGGCCTTTCCAGGGAGTTTTTCAACCGTGCTTCTACACCTGCATTGCTTGCTGTTTGGGGTTTTAAGCTGGGTTTCTGTACAGCACTTTGAGATATCTACTGATGTACGAAGGGCTATATAAATACATTTGATTTCATTTTGATTTGAACAAAAATATAAACGCAACTTGTAAATTGTTGGTCCCATTTTTCATACACACAAAAAGCTAATTTCTTTCAGATTTTGGGCACAAACTTGTTTACATCCATCCAATACATGTTATTGTTTCTCCTTTGCCAAGATGATCCATCCACCTGACAGGTGTGGCATATCAAGAAGTTGATAAAACATGATCATTACACAGGTGCACCTTGTGCTGGGGCCAATAAAAGGCCACTCTAATATGTGCAGTTATTTAGCTAATTATGTCCAACCAGCTTCATAACCTCAGACCACCTGTATGACATTGCGTGGGTGAGTGGTTTGCTGAGGTCAACGTTGTGAACAGAGTGCCTCATGGTGCCGGTGGGGTTATGGTATGACATTGCGTGGGTGAGTGGTTTGCTGAGGTCAACGTTGTGAACAGAGTGCCTCATGGTGCCGGTGGGGTTATGGTATGACATTGCGTGGGTGAGTGGTTTGCTGAGGTCAACGTTGTGAACAGAGTGCCTCATGGTGCCGGTGGGGTTATGGTATGGGCAGGCATATGCTACAATTTGAATAACACAGAGATACAGTGATGAGATCCTAAGGCCCATTGTCGTGCCACCACCATCACCTCATGACCCCATGTCACAAGGATCTGTTCACAATTCCTGGAAGCTGAAAATGTCCCAGTTCCTCCTTGGACTGCATATTCAACAGACATGTCAACCATTGAGCATGTTTGGGATGCTCTGGATCCAGTTCCCGCCAATATCCAGCAACTTTGCACAGCCATTGAAGAGGAGCAGTAGCACATTCCACAGCCTGATTAACTTTGAGAAGGAGTGCTGATTGATGGTGGTCACACCAGGTCACACCAGATGGTCTTCTGATCCACACCTCTATCTCTTTTTTATAAGGTATCTGTGACCAACAGATGCATATTATTCCCAGTCATGTGAAATACATAGATTAGGGCCTAATATTTTTTGTTTCAATTGACTGATTTCCTTATATGAGCAGTAAACATACTCTGTTTCATGGAAACATGGCTCTCTCGGGATATACTGTCTGGTGTATGTTTGTTTCATGATTAACAACTCATGGTGTAATTGTAATAACATACAGGAAGTCCTTTTGTTCACCTGATCTGGAATTCCTCACAATCAAATGCCGACCGTATTACCTTCCAAGAGAATTCTCGTCGGTTATTGTCACAGCCGCGAATATCTCCCCCCACAAGCCATTACCACGATGACCATCAAGGAACTTGACTGGACCTTATGCAAACTGGAAAACCATATATCCTGAGGCCGCATTTATTGTAGCTGGGAACAATGTAAACTACCTTTAACCGGACAATCATAGTCCCCATGCCCAGGAACGCCAAGGTAACCTGCCTACATGACTCTCGTCCCATAGCACTCACATCTATAGCCATGAAATGATTTTGAAAGGCTGGTCATGGCTCACATCAACACCCTCATCCCAGACACCCTGGACCCACTCCAATTTACATAACACCCTAACAGATCCACAGATGACAACATTTCTATTGTACTCCGCACAGCCCTCACCCACCAGTAAAAAAAACAACTGTTTATTTGCTTCTGCTCAGTCCTTTCAAAGCTCATCAATAAGCTCAGGACCCCGGGACTGAATACTTCCCTCTACAACTGGATCCTGGACGCCCTGCCGGGGCGACCCCAACACATCTGCAATACTGAACATCAACACGGGGGCCCCTCAGGGGTGTGTGCTTAGTCCCCTCCTGAACTCCCTGTTCACCTACAACTGAGTGACCGTGCACGACTCCAACATCACTTGGGGCCAAGCTTCCTGCCATCCAGGAACTCTATACCAGGTGGTGTCAGAGGAAGGCAACAAAAAATTTGGCATAGAATACAACCACCCAAGTTAAATAATGTTCTCTCTACTACCGCACGGCAAGAGGTACCAGTGCACCAAGTCTGGAACCAACAGGACCCTGAACAGCTTCTACCCCCAAGCCATAACTCTGCTGAACAGTTAATCAAATGACTACCTGGACTACCTGCTTTGACACTTTTTTCACTGACTCCTCCCACACACTCACACATACTTCCACTGACACCCCAATACACACACACACACTACATATGCACAGACACACATAACATGCACACACACGCATACTGACGCCACACACACTTTACCCCTACCTACAGTATACTGCTGTTACTGTCTATTATCTATCCTTTACCCCTACCTACAGTATACTGCTGTTACTGTCTATTATCTATCCTTTATCCCTACCTACAGTATACTGCTGCTACTGTCTATTATCTATCCTGTTGCCTAGTAACTTGACCCTTACCTACACATGTATGTACATAGCTACCTCAATTATTGCGTACCCCTGCACATCGACTCAGTACTGGTACTCCCTGTATATAGCCATGTTATTACCTGGCACTCCCTGTATTTTAACATTTTTATTTCACCTTTATTTAACCAGGTAGGCAAGTTGAGAACAAGTTCTCATTTACAATTGCGACCCAGCCAAGACAAAGCAAAGCAGTTCGACACATACAACAACACAGAGTTACACATGGAGTAAAACAAACATACAGTCAATAATTCAGTAGAAAAATAAGTCTACATACAATGTGAGCAAATGAGGTGCGATAAGGGAGGTAAAGGCAAAAATGGCCATGGTGGCGAAGTAAATACAATATAGCAAGTAAAACACTGGAATGGTAGATTTGCAGTGGAAGAATGTGCAAAGTAGAGATGGAAATAATGAGGTGCAAAGGAGCTAAATAAATAAATACAGTAGGGGGAGAGGTAGTTGTTTGGGATAAATTATAGATGGGCTATGTACAGGTGCAGTGATCTGTGAGCTGCTCTGACAGTTGGTGCTTAAAGCTAGTGAGGGAGATAAGTGTTTCCAGTTTCAGAGATTTTTGTAGTTCGTTCCAGTCATTGGCAGCAGAGAACTGGAAGGAGAGGAGGCCAAAGGAAGAATTGGTTTTGGGGGTGACTAGAGAGATATACCTGCTGGAGCGTGTGCTACAGGTGGGAGATGCTATGGTGACCAGTGAGCTGAGATAAGGGGGGACTTTACCTAGCAGGGTCTTGTAGATGACCTGGAGCCAGTGGGTTTGGCGACGAGTATGAAGCGAGGGCCAGCCAACGAGAGCGTACAGGTCGCAGTGGTGGGTAGTATATGGGGCTTTGGTGACAAAACGGATGGCACTGTGATAGACTGCATCCAATTTATTGAGTAGGGTATTGGAGGCTTTTTGTAAATGACAACGCCGAAGTCGAGGATTCATTTAAAAAAAAATGTTTAACTCTGCATTGTTGGAAAAAGACGCATAAGTAAGCATTTCCCTGTTAGTCTACATCTATTGTTGGATTTGATTTGATTTGATTAGCTGTATATCACCTTGTGAGAGCACATCCTGTTGATTGGTTATATTGAAGTATGCTAATGACATGAACACATTTGATTAGCTCTATATCACCTTGTGAGAGCACATCCTGTTGATTGGTTATATTGAAGTATGCTAATGACATGAACACATTTGATTAGCTCTATATCACCTTGTGAGAGCACATCCTGTTGATTGGTTATATTGAAGTATGCTAATGACATGAACACATTTGATTAGCTCTATATCACCTTGTGAGAGCACATCCTGTTGATTGGTTATATTGAAGTATGCTAATGACATGAACACATTTGATTAGCTCTATATCACCTTGTGAGAGCACATCCTGTTGATTGGTTATATTGAAGTATGCTAATGACATGAACACATTTGATTAGCTCTATATCACCTTGTGAGAGCACATCCTGTTGATTGGTTATATTGAAGTATGCTAATGACATGAACACATTTGATTAGCTCTATATCACCTTGTGAGAGCACATCCTGTTGATTGGTTATATTGAAGTATGCTAATGACATGAACACATTTGATTAGCTCTATATCACCTTGTGAGAGCACATCCTGTTGATTGGTTATATTGAAGTATGCTAATGACATGAACACATTTGATTAGCTCTATATCACCTTGTGAGAGCACATCCTGTTGATTGGTTATATTGAAGTATGCTAATGACATGAACACATTTGATTAGCTCTATATCACCTTGTGAGAGCACATCCTGTTGATTGGTTATATTGAAGTATGCTAATGACATGAACACATTTGATTAGCTCTATATCACCTTGTGAGAGCACATCCTGTTGATTGGTTATATTGAAGTATGCTAATGACATGAACACATTTGATTAGCTCTATATCACCTTGTGAGAGCACATCCTGTTGATTGGTTATATTGAAGTATGCTAATGACATGAACACATTTGATTAGCTCTATATCACCTTGTGAGAGCACATCCTGTTGATTGGTTATATTGAAGTATGCTAATGACATGAACACATTTGATTAGCTCTATATCACCTTGTGAGAGCACATCCTGTTGATTGGTTATATTGAAGTATGCTAATGACATGAACACATTTGATTAGCTCTATATCACCTTGTGAGAGCACATCCTGTTGATTGGTTATATTGAAGTATGCTAATGACATGAACACATTTGATTAGCTCTATATCACCTTGTGAGAGCACATCCTGTTGATTGGTTATATTGAAGTATGCTAATGACATGAACACATTTGATTAGCTCTATATCACCTTGTGAGAGCACATCCTGTTGATTGGTTATATTGAAGTATGCTAATGACATGAACACATTTGATTAGCTCTATATCACCTTGTGAGAGCACATCCTGTTGATTGGTTATATTGAAGTATGCTAATGACATGAACACATTTGATTAGCTCTATATCACCTTGTGAGAGCACATCCTGTTGATTGGTTATATTGAAGTATGCTAATGACATGAACACATTTGATTAGCTCTATATCACCTTGTGAGAGCACATCCTGTTGATTGGTTATATTGAAGTATGCTAATGACATGAACACATTTGATTAGCTCTATATCACCTTGTGAGAGCACATCCTGTTGATTGGTTATATTGAAGTATGCTAATGACATGAACACATTTGATTAGCTCTATATCACCTTGTGAGAGCACATCCTGTTGATTGGTTATATTGAAGTATGCTAATGACATGAACACATTTGATTAGCTCTATATCACCTTGTGAGAGCACATCCTGTTGATTGGTTATATTGAAGTATGCTAATGACATGAACACATTTGATTAGCTCTATATCACCTTGTGAGAGCACATCCTGTTGATTGGTTATATTGAAGTATGCTAATGACATGAACACATTTGATTAGCTCTATATCACCTTGTGAGAGCACATCCTGTTGATTGGTTATATTGAAGTATGCTAATGACATGAACACATTTGATTAGCTCTATATCACCTTGTGAGAGCACATCCTGTTGATTGGTTATATTGAAGTATGCTAATGACATGAACACATTTGATTAGCTCTATATCATCTTGTGAGAGCACATCCTGTTGATTGGTTATATTGAAGTATGCTAATGACATGAACACATTTGATTAGCTCTATATCACCTTGTGAGAGCACATCCTGTTGATTGGTTATATTGAAGTATGCTAATGACATGAACACATTTGATTAGCTCTATATCACCTTGTGAGAGCACATCCTGTTGATTGGTTATATTGAAGTATGCTAATGACATGAACACATTTGATTAGCTCTATATCACCTTGTGAGAGCACATCCTGTTGATTGGTTATATTGAAGTATGCTAATGACATGAACACATTTGATTAGCTCTATATCACCTTGTGAGAGCACATCCTGTTGATTGGTTATATTGAAGTATGCTAATGACATGAACACATTTGATTAGCTCTATATCACCTTGTGAGAGCACATCCTGTTGATTGGTTATATTGAAGTATGCTAATGACATGAACACATTTGATTAGCTCTATATCACCTTGTGAGAGCACATCCTGTTGATTGGTTATATTGAAGTATGCTAATGACATGAACACATTTGATTAGCTCTATATCACCTTGTGAGAGCACATCCTGTTGATTGGTTATATTGAAGTATGCTAATGACATGAACACATTTGATTAGCTCTATATCACCTTGTGAGAGCACATCCTGTTGATTGGTTATATTGAAGTATGCTAATGACATGAACACATTTGATTAGCTCTATATCACCTTGTGAGAGCACATCCTGTTGATTGGTTATATTGAAGTATGCTAATGACATGAACACATTTGATTAGCTCTATATCACCTTGTGAGAGCACATCCTGTTGATTGGTTATATTGAAGTATGCTAATGACATGAACACATTTGATTAGCTCTATATCACCTTGTGAGAGCACATCCTGTTGATTGGTTATATTGAAGTATGCTAATGACATGAACACATTTGATTAGCTCTATATCACCTTGTGAGAGCACATCCTGTTGATTGGTTATATTGAAGTATGCTAATGACATGAACACATTTGATTAGCTCTATATCACCTTGTGAGAGCACATCCTGTTGATTGGTTATATTGAAGTATGCTAATGACATGAACACATTTGATTAGCTCTATATCACCTTGTGAGAGCACATCCTGTTGATTGGTTATATTGAAGTATGCTAATGACATGAACACATTTGATTAGCTCTATATCACCTTGTGAGAGCACATCCTGTTGATTAGCTCTATATCACCTTGTGAGAGCACATCCTGTTGATTAGCTCTATATCACCTTGTGAGAGCACATCCTGTTGATTAGCTCTATATCACCTTGTGAGAGCACATCCTGTTGATTAGCTCTATATCACCTTGTGAGAGCACATCCTGTTGATTAGCTCTATATCACCTTGTGAGAGCACATCCTGTTGATTAGCTCTATATCACCTTGTGAGAGCACATCCTGTTGATTAGCTCTATATCACCTTGTGAGAGCACATCCTGTTGATTAGCTCTATATCACCTTGTGAGAGCACATCCTGTTGATTAGCTCTATATCACCTTGTGAGAGCACATCCTGTTGATTAGCTCTATATCACCTTGTGAGAGCACATCCTGTTGATTAGCTCTATATCACCTTGTGAGAGCACATCCTGTTGATTAGCTCTATATCACCTTGTGAGAGCACATCCTGTTGATTAGCTCTATATCACCTTGTGAGAGCACATCCTGTTGATTAGCTCTATATCACCTTGTGAGAGCACATCCTGTTGATTAGCTCTATATCACCTTGTGAGAGCACATCCTGTTGATTAGCTCTATATCACCTTGTGAGAGCACATCCTGTTGATTAGCTCTATATCACCTTGTGAGAGCACATCCTGTTGATTAGCTCTATATCACCTTGTGAGAGCACATCCTGTTGATTAGCTCTATATCACCTTGTGAGAGCACATCCTGTTGATTAGCTCTATATCACCTTGTGAGAGCACATCCTGTTGATTAGCTCTATATCACCTTGTGAGAGCACATCCTGTTGATTAGCTCTATATCACCTTGTGAGAGCACATCCTGTTGATTAGCTCTATATCACCTTGTGAGAGCACATCCTGTTGATTAGCTCTATATCACCTTGTGAGAGCACATCCTGTTGATTAGCTCTATATCACCTTGTGAGAGCACATCCTGTTGATTAGCTCTATATCACCTTGTGAGAGCACATCCTGTTGATTAGCTCTATATCACCTTGTGAGAGCACATCCTGTTGATTAGCTCTATATCACCTTGTGAGAGCACATCCTGTTGATTAGCTCTATATCACCTTGTGAGAGCACATCCTGTTGATTAGCTCTATATCACCTTGTGAGAGCACATCCTGTTGATTAGCTCTATATCACCTTGTGAGAGCACATCCTGTTGATTAGCTCTATATCACCTTGTGAGAGCACATCCTGTTGATTAGCTCTATATCACCTTGTGAGAGCACATCCTGTTGATTAGCTCTATATCACCTTGTGAGAGCACATCCTGTTGATTAGCTCTATATCACCTTGTGAGAGCACATCCTGTTGATTAGCTCTATATCACCTTGTGAGAGCACATCCTGTTGATTAGCTCTATATCACCTTGTGAGAGCACATCCTGTTGATTAGCTCTATATCACCTTGTGAGAGCACATCCTGTTGATTAGCTCTATATCACCTTGTGAGAGCACATCCTGTTGATTAGCTCTATATCACCTTGTGAGAGCACATCCTGTTGATTAGCTCTATATCACCTTGTGAGAGCACATCCTGTTGATTAGCTCTATATCACCTTGTGAGAGCACATCCTGTTGATTAGCTCTATATCACCTTGTGAGAGCACATCCTGTTGATTAGCTCTATATCACCTTGTGAGAGCACATCCTGTTGATTAGCTCTATATCACCTTGTGAGAGCACATCCTGTTGATTAGCTCTATATCACCTTGTGAGAGCACATCCTGTTGATTAGCTCTATATCACCTTGTGAGAGCACATCCTGTTGATTGGTTATATTGAAGTATGCTAATGACATGAACACATTTGATTAGCTCTATATCACCTTGTGAGAGCACATCCTGTTGATTGGTTATATTGAAGTATGCTAATGACATGAACACATTTGATTAGCTCTATATCACCTTGTGAGAGCACATCCTGTTGATTAGCTCTATATCACCTTGTGAGAGCACATCCTGTTGATTAGCTCTATATCACCTTGTGAGAGCACATCCTGTTGATTAGCTCTATATCACCTTGTGAGAGCACATCCTGTTGATTAGCTCTATATCACCTTGTGAGAGCACATCCTGTTGATTAGCTCTATATCACCTTGTGAGAGCACATCCTGTTGATTAGCTCTATATCACCTTGTGAGAGCACATCCTGTTGATTGGTTATATTGAAGTATGCTAATGACATGAACACATTTGATTAGCTCTATATCACCTTGTGAGAGCACATCCTGTTGATTGGTTATATTGAAGTATGCTAATGACATGAACACATTTGATTAGCTCTATATCACCTTGTGAGAGCACATCCTGTTGATTGGTTATATTGAAGTATGCTAATGACATGAACACATTTGATTAGCTCTATATCACCTTGTGAGAGCACATCCTGTTGATTGGTTATATTGAAGTATGCTAATGACATGAACACATTTGATTAGCTCTATATCACCTTGTGAGAGCACATCCTGTTGATTGGTTATATTGAAGTATGCTAATGACATGAACACATTTGATTAGCTCTATATCACCTTGTGAGAGCACATCCTGTTGATTGGTTATATTGAAGTATGCTAATGACATGAACACATTTGATTAGCTCTATATCACCTTGTGAGAGCACATCCTGTTGATTGGTTATATTGAAGTATGCTAATGACATGAACACATTTGATTAGCTCTATATCACCTTGTGAGAGCACATCCTGTTGATTGGTTATATTGAAGTATGCTAATGACATGAACACATTTGATTAGCTCTATATCACCTTGTGAGAGCACATCCTGTTGATTGGTTATATTGAAGTATGCTAATGACATGAACACATTTGATTAGCTCTATATCACCTTGTGAGAGCACATCCTGTTGATTGGTTATATTGAAGTATGCTAATGACATGAACACATTTGATTAGCTCTATATCACCTTGTGAGAGCACATCCTGTTGATTAGCTCTATATCACCTTGTGAGAGCACATCCTGTTGATTAGCTCTATATCACCTTGTGAGAGCACATCCTGTTGATTGGTTATATTGAAGTATGCTAATGACATGAACACATTTGATTAGCTCTATATCACCTTGTGAGAGCACATCCTGTTGATTGGTTATATTGAAGTATGCTAATGACATGAACACATTTGATTAGCTCTATATCACCTTGTGAGAGCACATCCTGTTGATTGGTTATATTGAAGTATGCTAATGACATGAACACATTTGATTAGCTCTATATCACCTTGTGAGAGCACATCCTGTTGATTGGTTATATTGAAGTATGCTAATGACATGAACACATTTGATTAGCTCTATATCACCTTGTGAGAGCACATCCTGTTGATTGGTTATATTGAAGTATGCTAATGACATGAACACATTTGATTAGCTCTATATCACCTTGTGAGAGCACATCCTGTTGATTAGCTCTATATCACCTTGTGAGAGCACATCCTGTTGATTAGCTCTATATCACCTTGTGAGAGCACATCCTGTTGATTAGCTCTATATCACCTTGTGAGAGCACATCCTGTTGATTGGTTATATTGAAGTATGCTAATGACATGAACACATTTGATTAGCTCTATATCACCTTGTGAGAGCACATCCTGTTGATTGGTTATATTGAAGTATGCTAATGACATGAACACATTTGATTAGCTCTATATCACCTTGTGAGAGCACATCCTGTTGATTAGCTCTATATCACCTTGTGAGAGCACATCCTGTTGATTAGCTCTATATCACCTTGTGAGAGCACATCCTGTTGATTAGCTCTATATCACCTTGTGAGAGCACATCCTGTTGATTGGTTATATTGAAGTATGCTAATGACATGAACACATTTGATTAGCTCTATATCACCTTGTGAGAGCACATCCTGTTGATTAGCTCTATATCACCTTGTGAGAGCACATCCTGTTGATTAGCTCTATATCACCTTGTGAGAGCACATCCTGTTGATTAGCTCTATATCACCTTGTGAGAGCACATCCTGTTGATTAGCTCTATATCACCTTGTGAGAGCACATCCTGTTGATTAGCTCTATATCACCTTGTGAGAGCACATCCTGTTGATTAGCTCTATATCACCTTGTGAGAGCACATCCTGTTGATTAGCTCTATATCACCTTGTGAGAGCACATCCTGTTGATTAGCTCTATATCACCTTGTGAGAGCACATCCTGTTGATTAGCTCTATATCACCTTGTGAGAGCACATCCTGTTGATTAGCTCTATATCACCTTGTGAGAGCACATCCTGTTGATTAGCTCTATATCACCTTGTGAGAGCACATCCTGTTGATTAGCTCTATATCACCTTGTGAGAGCACATCCTGTTGATTAGCTCTATATCACCTTGTGAGAGCACATCCTGTTGATTAGCTCTATATCACCTTGTGAGAGCACATCCTGTTGATTAGCTCTATATCACCTTGTGAGAGCACATCCTGTTGATTAGCTCTATATCACCTTGTGAGAGCACATCCTGTTGATTAGCTCTATATCACCTTGTCTTAATAAAGTAACTTAGCCTACTTCAATGTAACCAATCAATCATGTGTTCATGTCATTACAACAGTATACAATTCATTCATGCCTTTACAGATGCACTATTGCAGAAATCGCTCCGCCATTTCCTGGTTGCTACAATTCTAATAGTTTGTCTAATTTCAGTTTATGTGAGAAAACACATATAGTATAGTGTAGAGAATCATTGTACCATCTAAACCACTGTGAAATATATTTTCCAGAACTACAAATATTGCTGGTGTACAAAACCAAAAGTAAAAGATGCAAAAAACGAAAAACTTAACAACGGGAAGCATAGAAATAGTGCACATAGAACAGATCTACTGCATCCTTATGTAATACATGTATCACTAGCCACTTTAACTATGCCACTTTGTTTACATACTCATCTCATATGTATATACTGTACTCGATATCATCTACTGTATCTTGCCTATGCTGCTCTGTACCATCACTCATTCATATATCCTTATGTACATATTCTTTATCCCCTTACACTGTGTATAAGACAGTAGTTTTGGAATTGTTAGTTAGATTACTTGTTGGTTATTACTGCATTGTCGGAACTAGAAGCACAAGCATTTCGCTACACTCGCATTAACATCTGCTAACCATGTGTATGTGACAAATAACATTTGATTTGATTTGATTTGATTTGATCTTACACTGGCTTTCAATGAGAATGACAGATCTATAACCCACATTTCTATGTGATTTTGGACTGTTCGTCCCAAAAGTTACATAGTGCAGCTTTAAATACAAATCAAGAATTTAACTTTTTAAACAAAATAACAAAAGGGAGTCTTGAATAAATCAAATAAATATCTTGATTTTCTGCCAAACATCCATTTGAATAACTGCTCAAAAGCCCTGTGTTTTGAATGCATATTTGATTAGGAAAACATTTGGATCAGTTATTGGTCTATGTCGGATATTTTACAGGGTCCAGACATTAGCAAGGAAGTCATAGGATGTATTCTGTTAAGATGTATCGGTGTTAACAGTTGCCAGTGGAATATGGGCTTCTCCTGTTACTGAGATGCGCTCCAGTCTACATTCCAGACTATTCTTATTCTTATCGCAATTTGAAATATATAAAATCATCAGAAAAAATTTGGTTTCATCATGGCCACTAATTTCCTTGGATTTATTAGAATATTGGAATCCTGGTGTAGCTGAGAGAGAGCCCTAGTAGGCTAAAAAATAACTATTTATTCTTGACCTGGAATCCTGGTGTAGCTGAGAGAGAGCCCTAGTAGGCAAAAAAATTACTATTTATTCTTGACCTGAAAAAATGTGGTCAGAGGCATGCAGAGGCCAAACGGAGCTCCATACCGCATCTCCGTACGCCTCTCAAATTTGGTAACAATGTGGAGGGCTTCGTCTAGCTCCTGATTGACATGATTGGTTGACGGTAGGTGAGGGCGGGAGGTCCTGTATAAACACAAACTCACTTCCTTGACAACTCCCTTCACAACAGATCTGGGCTGCACCACGAAGCGCAAAAAAAAGTATGAATGCGCTGGCTTCTGCAGAGGCCATATCACCATGCACCATATCGCCATATCACCAGGCTATACGGCAAATGCAGACGTCAGATTGACCATGTAGCGCCTTTAAAAAGGGGCGCAGACACACACGGCACAGCAAGCCCGAAACCAGCCCGGCATGGATCAAATCACAGAATTTGAGGCCCGGTGTGTTGAGTTCCATCCAGTTCGGGCTGAGAATGAGAACTCTAGTGTCTGCGGGGTGATGGTGTTGGTGGTGAGGATATTTCCTCGTCTGAGCGATCAATGCAACGTTAAAAGAGACAGCTCATTGAGGCAGACGCAGAACGTAAATGAATGACAGGGAAAGCCTTTTAAAAAAAAATGAAATTCAATGTGCGAGAATGGTTAATAGGATCGAGGGCTTGATGGGAAAGAAATCATTGTTTAACTCAAATAGATTTGAGGTATTATTATTTATTTTTTTACATTCAATTCATTGCCATCGCCGTCATTGTCATCAAAGATGGGGGTTTTGATGTGTGGGAATAGCCAATACCAAAACCAATAGAGATTAAATACTATTATACATTTAAAACAACATCCAATATCTCTTGTCCTTTCGTTGTTTTTAGTGTTCAAAAGGTAAATTATATTATTCTATTGTTATATGGGTATAGACTCCCATTTTCATAGCGTTGTTTTGAGGGGAACGTTTTGCACGTGTAAATTCCTTCATTATAATATACTGTACACAAAATAAGGAAAGTTATATACAGTGGGGGTTTTTCTTTGAGGTATATGGGGTATTTGAGGTATATGGGGTATTTGTGGTAAACGGGGTATTTGAGGTATAGTAAATGGGGGTATTTGAGGTATATGGGGTATTTGAGGTATAGTAAATGGGGTATTTGAGGTATATTGGGTATTTGAGGTATATTGGGTATTTGAGGTATATGGGGTATTTGAGGTATAGTAAATGGGGTATTTGAGGTATATGGGGTATTTGAGGTATAGTAAATGGGGTATTTGAGGTATACGGGGTATTTGAGGTATATTGGGTATTTGAGGTATAGTAAATGGGGTATTTGAGGTAAACGGGGTATTTGAGGTATATTGGGTATTTGAGGTATAGTAAATGGGGTATTTGAGGTATATGGGGTATTTGAGGTAAACGGGGTATTGAGGTATATGGAGTATTTCAGGTATACGGGTTATTTGAGGTATATGGGGTATTTGAGGTATATTTGGTATTTGAGGTAAAGTATTTGAGGTAAACAGGGTATTTGAGATATAGTATGTGGGGTATTTGAGGTAAACAGGGTATTTGAGATATAGTATGTGGGGTATTTGAGGTATAGTAAATGGGGCATTTGAGGTAAACGGGGTATTTGAGGTATATATTTGGTATTTGAGGTAAAGTATTTGAGGTAAACAGGGTATTTGAGATATAGTATGTGGGGTATTTGAGGTATAGTATATGGGGTATTTGAGGTATAGTAAATGGGGTATTTGAGGTATATTGGGTATTTGAGGTTTACGTGGTATTTGAGGTAAAGTATGTGGGGTATTTGAGGTATAGTATGTGGGGTATTTGAGGTATAGTATATGGGGTATTTGAGGTACAGTAAATGGGGTATTTGAGGTATAGAAAATGGGGTATTTGAGGTACAGTAAATGGGGTATTTGAGGTATAGTAAATGGGGTATTTGAGGTATAGAAAATGGGGTATTTGAGGTACAGTAAATGGGGTATTTGAGGTATAGTAAATGGGGTATTTGAGATAGTAAATAGGGTATTTGAGGTATAGTATATGGGGTATTTGAGGTAAAGTATGTGGGGTATTTGAGGTATAGAAAATGGGGTATTTGAGGTATAGAAAATGGGGTATTTGAGGTACAGTAAATGGGGTATTTGAGGTACAGTAAATGGGGTATTTGAGGTATAGTAAATGGGGTATTTGAGGTATAGAAAATGGGGTATTTGAGGTATAGAAAATGGGGTATTTGAGGTACAGTAAATGGGGTATTTGAGGTATAGTAAATGGGGTATTTGAGATAGTAAATAGGGTATTTGAGGTATAGTAAATGGGGTATTTGAGGTATAGTAAATGGGGTATTTGAGGTATAGAAAATGGGGTATTTGAGGTATAGTAAATGGGGTATTTGAGGTATAGAAAATTGGGTATTTGAGGTACAGTAAATGGGGTATTTGAATTATATGGGTTATTTGAGGTATATGTTGTATTTAAGGTATATGGGGTATTTGCGGTACAGTATATGGGGAACCTGAGGTATATGGCGTATTTAAGGTACGGGGTTTTTAAGGTATATGGGGTATTTGAGGTACAGTACATGGGCTACTTGAGGTATATAGTGTATTTGAGGTATATGGGGTATTTGAAGTATATGGGGTATATACAGTATGTGGGGTATTTGAGGTATAGTATATGGGGTATTTGAGGTATATAGGGTATTTGAGGTATAGTATATGGGGTATTTCAGGTACAGTATATGGGGTATTTCAGGTACAGTATATGGGATATTTGAGGTATAGTATATGGGGTATTTGAGGTATAGTATATGGGGTATTTGAGGTATAGTATATGGGATATTTGAGGTATAGTATATGGGGTATTTGAGGTATAGTATATGGGGTATTTGAGGTATAGTATATGGGGTATTTGAGGTATAGTATATCGGGTATTTGAGGTATAGTATATCGGGTATTTGAGGTATAGTATATGGGGTATTTGAGGTATAGTATATGGGGTATTTGAGGTATAGTATATGGGGTATTTGAGGTATAGTATATGGGATATTTGAGGTATAGTATATGGGGTATTTGAGGTATAGTATATGGGGTATTTGAGGTATAGTATATGGGGTATTTGAGGTATAGTATATCGGGTATTTGAGGTATAGTATATTGGGTATTTGAGGTATAGTATATGGGGTATTTGAGGTATAGTATATGGGGTATTTGAGGTATAGTATATCGGGTATTTGAGGTATAGTATATGGGGTATTTGAGGTATAGTATATCGGGTATTTGAGGTATAGTATATGGGGTATTTGAGGTATAGTATATGGGGTATTTGAGGTATAGTATATGGGGTATTTGAGGTATAGTATATGGGGTATTTGAGGTACAGTAAATGGGGTATTTGAGGTACAGTAAATGGGGTATTTGAGGTATAGTAAATGGGGTATTTGAGGTATAGAAAATGGGGTACTGGAGGTATAGAAAATGGGGTATTTGAGGTACAGTAAATGGGGTATTTGAGGTATAGTAATGGGGTATTTTGAGATAGTAAATAGGGTATTTGAGGTATAGTAAATGGGGTATTTGAGGTATAGTAAATGGGGTATTTGAGGTATAGAAATGGGGTATTTGAGGTATAGTAAATGGGGTATTTGAGGTATTAGAAAATTGGGTATTTGAGGTACAGTAAATGGGGTATTTGAATTATATGGGTTATTTGAGGTATATGTTGTATTTAAGGTATATGGGGTATTTGCGGTACAGTATATGGGGAACCTGAGGTATATGGCGTATTTAAGGTACGGGGTTTTTAAGGTATATGGGGTATTTGAGGTACAGTACATGGGCTACTTGAGGTATATAGTGTATTTGAGGTATATGGGGTATTTGAAGTATATGGGGTATATACAGTATGTGGGGTATTTGAGGTATAGTATATGGGGTATTTGAGGTATATAGGGTATTTGAGGTATAGTATATGGGGTATTTCAGGTACAGTATATGGGGTATTTCAGGTACAGTATATGGGATATTTGAGGTATAGTATATGGGGTATTTGAGGTATAGTATATGGGGTATTTGAGGTATAGTATATGGGATATTTGAGGTATAGTATATGGGGTATTTGAGGTATAGTATATGGGGTATTTGAGGTATAGTATATGGGGTATTTGAGGTATAGTATATCGGGTATTTGAGGTATAGTATATCGGGTATTTGAGGTATAGTATATCGGGTATTTGAGGTATAGTATATGGGGTATTTGAGGTATAGTATATGGGGTATTTGAGGTATAGTATATGGGATATTTGAGGTATAGTATATGGGGTATTTGAGGTATAGTATATGGGGGTATTTGAGGTATAGTATATGGGGTATTTGAGGTATAGTATATCGGGTATTTGAGGTATAGTATATTGGGTATTTGAGGTATAGTATATGGGGTATTTGAGGTATAGTATATGGGGTATTTGAGGTATAGTATATCGGGTATTTGAGGTATAGTATATGGGGTATTTGAGGTATAGTATATCGGGTATTTGAGGTATAGTATATGGGGTATTTGAGGTATAGTATATGGGGTATTGAGGTATATGGTATTAGTATATCGGGTATTTGAGGTATAGTATATCGGGTATTTGAGGTATAGTATATCGGGTATTTGAGGTATAGTATATGGGGTATTTGAGGTATAGTATATCGGGTATTTGAGGTATAGTATATGGGGTATTTGAGGTATAGTATATGGGGTATTTGAGGTATAGTATATCGGGTATTTGAGGTATAGTATATCGGGTATTTGAGGTATAGTATATCGGGTATTTGAGGTATAGTATATGGGGTATTTGAGGTATAGTATATGGGGTATTTGAGGTATAGTATGTGGGGTATTTAAAATCTTACACCTTTTTTTATATACGGCTTCTCATGTACAGATGATTGACAGATGATGTACAGGTGATTGACAGATGATGTACAGATGATTGACAAATCATTGAAAATAAATGGGGGGTTTTCAATCACGACCTCCACTCATCACTGTCAAATGCTCCCTGAAACACTTCAGCGAGCAGGCCTTTCTAATCGACCTGGCCGGGGTATCCTGGAAGGATATTGATCTCATCCCGTCAGTAGAGGATGCCTGGATATTTTTTTAACCATCTTAAATAAGCATGCCCCATTCAAGAAATGTAGAACCAGGAACAGATATAGCCCTTGGTTCTCCCCAGACCTGACTGCCCTTAACCAACACATGCATTAGCATCGAACAGCCCCCGTGATATGCAGCTGTTCAGGGAAGCTAGAAACCATTATACACAGGCAGTTAGAAAAGCCAAGGCTAGCTTTTTCAAGCAGAAATTTGTTCTGGGACACTGTAAAGTCCATGAAGAATAAGAACACCTCCTCCCAGCTGCCCACTGCACTGAAGATAGGAAACACTGTCACCACTGATAAATCCACCATAATTGAGACTTTCAATAAGGATTTTTCTACAGCTGGCCATGCTTTCCACCTGGCTACTCCTACCCCGGTCAACAGCACTGCACCCCCCACTGCAACTCGCCCAAGCCTTCCCCATTTCTCCTTCTCCCAAATCCGTTCAGCTGATGTTCTGAAAGAGCTGCAAAATCTGGACCCCTCAAATCAGCCGGGATAGACAATCTGGACCCTTTCTTTCTAAAATGATCTGCCGAAATTGTTGCCACCCCTATTACTAGCCTGTTCAACCTCTCTTTCGTGTCGTCTGAGATTCACAAAGACTGGAAAGCAGCTGCGGTCATCCCCCTCTTCAAAGGGGGTGACACTCTTGATCCAAACTGCTACAGACCTATATCTATCCTACCATGCCTTTCTAAGGTCTTCGAAAGCCAAGTCAACAAACAGATTACCGACCATTTCGAATCTCACCATACCTTCTCTGCTATGCAATCTGGTTTCAGAGCTGGTCACGCTCAAGGTCCTAAACGATATCTTAACCGCCATCGATAAGAAACATTACTGTGCAGCCGTATTCATTGATCTGGCCAAGGATTTCGACTCTGTCAATCACCACATCCTCATCGGCAGACTCGACAGCCTTAGCTTCTCAAATGATTGCCTCGCCTGGTTCACCAACTACTTCTTTGATAGAGTTCAGTGTGTCAAAATGGAGGGTCTGCTGTCCGGACCTCTGGCAGTCTCTATGGGGGTGCCACAGGGTTCAATTCTTGGACCGACTCTCTTCTCTGTATACATCAATGAGGTCGCTCTTGCTGCTGGTGAGTCTCTGATCCACCTCTACGGAGACGACACCATTCTGTATACATCTGGCCCTTCTTTGGACACTGTGTTAACAACCCTCCAGACGAGCTTCAATGCCATACAACTCTTCTTCCGTGGCCTCCAATTGCTCTTAAATACAAGTAAAACTAAATGCATGCTCTTCAACCAATCGCTACCTGCACCTGCCCGCCTGTCCAACATCACTACTCTGGACGGCTCTGACTTAGAATACGTGGACAACTACAAATACTTAGGTGTCTGGTTAGACTGTAAACTCTCCTTCCAGACCCATATCAAACATCTCCAATTCAAAGTTAAATCTAGAATTGGCTTCCTATTTCACAACAAAGCATCCTTCACTCATGCTGCCAAACTGACCATCCTACCAATCCTCGACTTCAGCGATGTCATTTACAAAATAGCCTCCAATACCCTACTCAACAAATTGGATGCAGTCTATCACAGTGCAATCCGTTTTGTCACCAAAGCCCCATATACTACCCACCATTGCGACCTGTACGCTCTCGTTGGCTGGCCCTCGCTTCATACTCGTCGCCAAACCCACTGTCTCCATGTCATCTACAAGACCCTGCTAGGTAAAGTCCCCCCTTATCTCAGCTCGCTGGTTACCATAGCATCTCCCACCTGTAGCACGCGCTCCAGCAGGTATATCTCTCTAGTCACCCCCAAAACCAATTCTTTCTTTGGCCGCCTCTCCTTCCAGTTCTCTGCTGCCAATGACTGGAACGAACTACAAAAATCTCTGAAACTGGAAACACTTATCTCCCTCACTAGCTTTAAGCACCAACTGTCAGAGCAGCTCACAGATTACTGCACCTGTACATAGCCCATCTATAATTTAGCCCAAACATCTACCTCTTTCCCTACTGTATTTTATTTATTTATTTATTTAGCTCCTTTGCACCCCATTATTTTTATTTCTACTTTGCACATTCTTCCACTGCAAATCTACCATTCCAGCGTTTTACTTGCTATATTGTATTTACTTTGCCACCATGGCCTGTTTTTTGCCTTTACCTCCCTTATCTCACCTCATTTGCTCACATTGTATATAGACTTGTTTATACTGTATTATTGACTGTATGTTTGTTTTACTCCATGTGTAACTCTGTGTCGTTGCATGTGTCGAACTGCTTTGCTTTATCTTGGCCAGGTCGCAATTGTAAATGAGAACTTGTTATCAACTTGCCTACCTGGTTAAATAAAGGTGAAATAAAATAAAAAAATAAAAAATCATTGAATAAAAATGTCACTTTAATCTGAAATTACCCCCAACCCTTCCTTACTCCATGAAGCTCTCCCACTTCCTACCCCACTAGTCTGAATGTGTAACCATGGTAACAGCATTCCCACTTCCTACCCCACTAGTCTGAATGTGTAACCATGGTAACAGCATTCCCACTTCCTACCCAACTAGTCTGAATGTGTAACCATCTAGACAGCATTTCTACTTCCTACCCCACTAGTCTGAATGTGTAACCATCTAGACAGCATTTCTACTTCCTACCCCACTAGTCTGAATGTGTAACCATGGTGGCAGCATTCCCACTTCCTACCCCACTAGTCTGAATGTGTAACCATGGTAACAGCATTCCCACTTCCTACCCCACTAGTCTGAATGTGTAACCATGGTAACAGCATTCCCACTTCCTACCCCACTAGTCTGAATGTGTAACCATCTAGACAGCATTTCTACTTCCTACCCCACTAGTCTGAATGTGTAACCATCTAGACAGCATTTCTACTTCCTACCCCACTAGTCTGAATGTGTAACCATGGTGGCAGCATTCCCACTTCCTACCCCACTAGTCTGAATGTGTAACCATGGTGACAGCATTTCCACTTCTTACCCCGCTAGTCTGAATGTGTAACCATGGTGACAGCATTCCCACTTCCTACCCCACTAGTCTGAATGTGTAACCATCTAGACAGCATTTCTACTTCCTACCCCACTAGTCTAAATGTGTAACCATGGTGACAGCATTTCCACTTCCTACCCACTAGTTTGTAAGTGTAACCATGGTAACAGCATTTCCACTTCCTACCCCACTAGTCTGAATGTGTAACCATGGTGACAGCATTTCCACTTCCTACCCCACTAGTCTAAATGTATAACCATGGTGGCAGCATTTCCACTTCCTACCCCACCAGTCTAAATGTGTAACCATGGTGACAGCATTTCCACTTCCTACCCCACTAGTCTAAATGTGTAACCATGGTGGCAGCATTTCCACTTCCTACCCCACTAGTCTGAATGTGTAACCATGGTGACAGTTGGTCTGTATAAGGTCCTTTCTTGTTGTTCCAAAACATTGGTATAAAATCCATGAGATATTGTAGAACATCCTATCCGTCTGTCTGATGGAGTTAATTCCCAGATTTAGGGATTTGGAGTTTTGGATTTCAAGTTTTGATTTGGAAACGACCCTCTTTTCCATCAGTGTCATCTAGGTGTTTTACCTTTGAGTATCCAAACAAACAACTATTTTACTGTATGTTGTTGTAGCCAGTTCTTACCTTTGGATATCTGAACAAACTGTACGGTAGTATGACCAGGCTTACCTGTTGGCATCCAGGGGTCTGCTGTGGGCTTCACTCTGGTGTTGGCCTGTTCCCAATCTAGATCGTCCTCTCTCCCCTGGCTGTACCCGCAGGCTGCGAACGGCTTGTCAAACTTACAATCACCTGTTACAAAAGACAGAAGAGAATCATTCACAATTCATCTTGTTTGTGCAACTATTCCATTTACTCCACACCATAATGAAAATGAAAACAATAAATTACATTCATAACATTCATTACCCCCCCCCCCCCCCCCGTCTCTATTTATAATGCAATATGGCCTCTGATGCTGAGATGGGTTGAAGTGAGACACAGTGAGGGACTAGGACAGCCGTCGATGCACAACACACATTAGCCACATTAGCCAACATGGCAGTCCAATTTCACTATGACAAGTAGTGAAATGTCCCGGCTCCATCATCGTTCGACGTCGTCTCTGTGCCAAGTGGCACCCTAGTCCCTATTTAGCGCACTACTTCGGACCAGAGCTCTGTGTAGTGTGTAGTGCACTAACTAGGGAACAGGGTGACAGCTAGAACACAGGACGTAGTGTTCCAAACACATATTGATTTATGTTTTCCTCTTACAGCAGTTAGTGCTGTAGCAGCACTGCAGTCTACGGGACTTGGCTGTTCACCTGCCTTTCATTGACACACTACACGCACACACACACACTACACACACACACACTACACACACACACTACACACACACACTACACACACACACACACACACTACACACACACACACTACACACACACACAGACACACACAGACACACACTACACACACTACACACACACACTACACACACACACACACACACACTACACACACTACACACACACACTACACACACTACACACACTACACACACTACACACACACACACACACACTACACACACACACAGACACACACACACACACTACACACACACACACTACACACACACACAGACACACACACACACTACACACACACACTACACACACACAGACACACACTACACACACACACTACACACACACACTACACACACAGACACACACACACTACACACACACACTACACACACACTACACACACACACAGACACACACTACACACACACACTACACACACACACTACACACACACAGACACACACACTACACACACACACAGAGAGAAAAGTAAGCACATACACATACATACACACACACACACACACACACACAGAGAGAAAAGTAAGCACACACACACACACACACACTACACACACACACACAGAAAAGTAAGCACATACACACACACACACACACACACACACACACACACACACACACACACACACACACACACACAGAAAAGTAAGCACATACACACACACACACACACACACACACACACACACACACACATACACACACACACCACTGTTTAACCGTTCTACTGCATCTACTCTGAAGCTGACAGTGAGGAATCATTAGGAGATGTGTGTGTGTGTGTGTTCAGCTCTGCCTGTTGGTGTGCGATCGATTAATACACACTCTCCTTTATTCCTCCCTCCTATAAGGCCATACAACACAATGTAAAGGTTCCTCCCATCTATAAGGCCATACAACACAATGTAAAGGTTCCTCCCATCTATAAGGCCATACAACACAATGTAACGGTTCCTCCCATCTATAAGGCCATACAACACAATGTAAAGGTTCCTCCCATCTATAAGGCCATACAACACAATGTAAAGGTTCCTCCCATCTATAAGGCCATACAACACAATGTAAAGGTTCCTCCCATCTATAAGGCCATACAACACAATGTAAAGGTTCCTCCCATCTATAAGGCCATACAACACAATGTAAAGGTTCCTCCCATCTATAAGGCCATACAACACAATGTAAAGGTTCCTCCCATCTATAAGGCCATACAACACAATGTAAAGGTTCCTCCCATCTATAAGGCCATACAACACAATGTAAAGGTTCCTCCCATCTATAAGGCCATACAACACAATGTAAAGGTTCCTCCCATCTATAAGGCCATACAACACAATGTAAAGGTTCCTCCCATCTATAAGGCCATACAACACAATGTAAAGGTTCCTCCCATCTATAAGGCCATACAACACAATGTAAAGGTTCCTCCCATCTATAAGGCCATACAACACAATGTAAAGGTTCCTCCCATCTATAAGGCCATACAACACCATGTAAAGGTTCCTCCCATCTATAAGTCCATACAACACAATGTAAAGGTTCCTCCCATCTATAAGTCCATACAACACAATGTTAGGTCCTGATCTGGCTACGCAATATGGCTGTGAGCTACACTAGTTCATTTAGCAGACAAGATTTGCTTAGAAAATCATGTCATTATTTTATAGTATGATGAACACAATTGAACAAAACTGGATTAAAAAGGATATTTTCTCCAAATGATTTGAGGGAGTGTGCCCGGTGCCCCGTTCCTTGATAAAGCAGCTGTCTACAAAACCAGTGCAAAGTGTCTTTGCAAACCTTTCAATTAGAACATCCTGGTCCCGGGGGCCTAGAGGGGTGTTTTTGCCCCAGAACGACACCACTTATTCAAATTATTATTAAAATAACCACAAGGGTGCCACCGTTTAGGTCCCCAGCACCAGGAAGCACTGAATTAGCTACGTTCTTTTTGCTCACCACAGAACAACATGTCCTCCGTGGGTTGAGCCAATCAGAGCGTCAGTCTGTCCCTCCACCGTGGATATTCTGTGTTGAGCAGTAAACAAAGAAACCTATATGTTTCATTTAGATGTATTTATGTTGGTCTACAAACGTTGGGCTGTATGATTAGATTTTTAATACATTCTAAGGCTGCATGATGCGACTCTAATGACGATGTGAAAAAAAGTTGCTTGAAAGGCAGGAGCTCTGCTTTGTTTTGTTTTTGTGCAGGCTGTACACACTACATCAATCTCTCATTCACAATTTCCCTTTGTGTGGCTGTTATTCCCCTTTAAAAAAAAATCCGTGCATTTTTTGTGTGGCCAGTGGCTGTTGTGCCCTTGGGCTGAATATAATCATTGTAATTCCCTTCTCCCTGCGTGCTGCGCGCTCCGAAACACCTTTCTCACAGGCTACAAGTGAAGACAGACACATTGGGGAGGCAACCGCGCTCATCCTGATCCAATTCCGAGGTGCATATTGAAGATATTGGAAGAACTGTCCACATTTACTTTTCGTCAGCCAACAAGATGAGTAGGCCTAATGAACAGCAAAAGCACTAGCCTATGTCAATCTACTATCCCACATAGTACATTAGTCGACCTATTCCGTGCGAGAAATAAATATTCCAAACATAGCCTGGGACAGTTGGGGGATGCCATAGATCCCAATTTTTTTTTTTATGCAATTAGGCTGAACTCAACAGATCAGAACGGTTAAAATGTTGATAAACTGTTACTGATTACTGATAAACTGTTACTGCCTTGACCTGGAACTATGTCGACAGGTCAACATTCACCTTCTGGAACTATGTCGACAGGTCAACATTCACCTTCTGCTACCATTTCTGTCAATCCGTCTACGCATACAGTTTGATCGCATACGTTAGATACATCCAACGTGTGCACCAGACAGATCGTACTGCAACAAGGCAAACGCAGTGCTCCATGTACACCTCCAAAAGCAATCATCAACTTTACAGACGACACAACAATAGTTGGTCTGATTACCGACAATGACCAGACAGCCGACAGGGAGGTGGTGAGGGCCCTGGCGGAGTGGTGCCAAGATATTAACCTCTCACTCAATGTCAACAAAACAGAGGAGATGATCGTGGACTTCAGGAAACAGAAGAGGGAGCACGCCTCTATCCACATCGACGGGAACGCAGTGGAGAATGTGGAAACTTCTGGTTCCTCGGGGTACACATCACTGAAAATCTGAAATGGTCCACCCACGCAGACAGTGTGGTGAAGAAGGCGCAGGGATCCTCCTCTTTTTAAGAGGCCATCATTCTGTTTTCTCCCGCAATTGCATAGCCTATAGAAATGTTGTGCAACATGAGCTCATGAGCTCTCATGAAGTGTTCGGTTAGATTTTCAATTACATTTAGATTGATGTCAGAGTGATTAGAGGGACAATAGAGTGCTGAGTACCAGGCAGTTGGCAAGTTTTGTAGGCTACTAATGACCATCAGCAGAATGGTAAGCAGAGCTTGAAGAGGCCTAATTACCTTGACTAAACTGTTGTCACGTGGAATTTGACTGCCTTCATGACTCGTGACTGCCTGTGTGGTGGTAATACGGTCACCGTAACAGCCCTAGTCATACCTACAATTGCTAATCTTGACAACAACAAAAAGTTATTAAAGTGGCCTCGATGAAAATGTACCTCAATGAAGCCGCTTTCTTGCCTTCTTTGTTTTCTTGCCTAGAATTTTATTAAAAGTACTACAGTGCTTTTTTTTACTATAATTCTTTAAATCATTTATCTTTACTCAAGCGTTTCTTCTTCTTCTTCTTCTTTTTGTTAAGTTTAGTTACATGATTTCTCAATTTACTGTATGTTTGCCAGTCTGCTGTGTTGTCAGACTTATTTCCTATTCCCTTTGCCTCATCGTCTCTCAGCCATACAGTTTTTCAACTCATCATCTGTACATGGGGATTTGGCAGTTCTAACAGTCAGTTTTTTTGATGGGCGCATGCCTATCAGTAATTGGAAGCAGCCGTTTCATAAATGCTTCAAGTGCAGCATCAGATTGTTCCTCATTACACAGATCAGACTAACAAATATTTTTCACATCTTCGACATAGGAATCGCTACAAAAACCACTTGTAATCATTGTTTATACACAATTTTAGGTCCAATCTTTGGAACTTAGTTTATTCTAGATATGGTTATTATATTATCGTCACTACATCCGATGGGAGTGGATACTGCTTTAGAGCAGATTTCCTGCAACATTAGTAAAGATGTGATCAATACACGTGAATGATTTAGTTCCTGTTCTGTTTGTTTGTAAATACCCTGGTAGGATGACTAATGACTAATGACTTGAACCAGATTGCAGGCGCTCGTTAAAGCTTGGAACTTATTTTTTGAGCAGCTTGATGACAACCAGTCAATATTTAGGTCACCCAGAAAATATACACCTCTGTTGATATCATATACATTATCCAACATTTCAGACATATTATCCAGATACTGACTTTTAGCACTTGGTGGTCTTTCCTGCAACTTCCTACGCGGATAGGATTTAGATGAGGCAGATGAACCTGTAGCCATATTTCTTACACATCATCTGACTTGAGATCCTCTCTCATCCTAAATTAATACATACACGGCAACACCTCCACCATTTGCATTTCTACCTTTCCTGTATATTACATAACCATGTATAGCTACTGCATCATCAAATGAATTATCTAAGTGTGTTTCAGAGACGGGACAGAATATGAATGTTTTCCGATGTTAATAAGTTGTCAATTTCATGAACCTTGTTTCTCAGGCTACATAAAGTATGTTATTATGAGCAATTTTTTGTCCTTTTCTGGGTTGCTAGTCTGTTTTTAGTACCATTCTGAGAGGTTGACCCGAGGTAGACATGTCCGTGACATTTACATTTGATTCATTGGTACTGAGTGAGCTGCCAAACAGTTTTTGGCCAAACAGTGGAATTCAATTCTATGTGCATTTGATTATTTCTGACAATACCCTCGGAGACAACAGTTAAAGGAACACAGATCAGGTTACTTACAGTCACTACACTTCTAGTTTTCTGAAATATAATACCCTTTCCATCTCCTCTGTCACTGTTTATGACAGGGAGGACGCAGTGTTCTATGTTGATGGAGATCCGCTGCAGTTAGGGCTAATCCCATCTCTTTTAAAGACTGTTGGTTGCTCCCACACGAAGTGAAAATTGTCACAAAAGGAGACATTCCTGTCTTTGCAGAGTTTCTTCAGGAACTCGTTTAGGGCAGAGATGTGGCTGTAACCCCTTCTATACCATATAGCTAGAGATTACTGTTCTCTTCCCTGTGCCAACAAGGGTGTTGAAGATCATTTCATTGTCCTTCTTCAGTTCCTCAGATTGCAAAAAAGTGAACGTCATTAAACTAACTTGAATGACAGGCCAAAATCTCTTGCCATCGAGCTGCCCATGATGATGGTTGTCGTGACAGAATCCGATGGGGAAGGAAGAGGGGGAACGGAACGGGCCTGCCTTTGGGCAGGGGGAAGGAGGTGTACTTCGTCTCATGCCAGCCGTACATGTACCAGCAGCAGTGGATGGCGTCAGAATCTTTGGGGAGATGGAGGAGGGCCCAAGACCTTGTTTCCTTTGGTCAGCAAATGGCTGAGCTGTGGAGGAGGGCCCAAGACCTTGTTTCATTTGGTCGGCGACTGGCTGAGCTGTGGAGGAGGGCCCAAGACCTTGTTTCATTTGGTCGGCGACTGGCTGACTTGTGGAGGAGGGCCCAAGACCTTGTTTCCTTTGGTCGTCGACTGGCTGAGCTGTGGAGGAGGCCCCAAGACCTTGTTTCCTTTGGTCGTCGGCTGGCTGAGCTGTGGAGGAGGGCCCAAGACCTTGTTTCCTTTGGTCGGCGATTGGCTGAGCTGTGGAGGAGGGCCCAAGACCTTGTTTCATTTGGTCGTCGACTGGCTGAGCTGTGGAGGAGGGCCCAAGACCTTGTTTCCTTTGGTCGTCGACTGGCTGAGCTGTGGAGGAGGGCCCAAGACCTTGTTTCCTTTGGTCGGCGATTGGCTGACTTGTGGAGGAGGGCCCAAGACCTTGTTTCCTTTGGTCGGCGATTGGCTGACTTGTGGAGGAGGGCCCAAGACCTTGTTTCGTTTGGTCGGCGATTGGCTGAGCTGTGGAGGAGGGCCCAAGGCCTTGTTTCCTTTGGTCGTCGACTGGCTGAGCTGTGGAGGAGGGCCCAAGACCTTGTTTCCTTTGGTCGGCGACTGGGAATATTCCCAGCCCACTGACAAGAACAACATGAGAGCAGGTGTATTCCTGACCAGAACAACCTGAGACCAGGTGTATTCCTGACCAGAACAACATGAGACCAGGTGTATTCCTGACCAGAACAACATGACACCAGGTGTATTCCCAGCCCACTGACCAGAACAACATGACACCAGGTGTATTCCCAGCCCACTAACCAGAACAACATGACACCAGGTGTATTCCTGACCAGAACAACCTGAGACCAGGTGTATTCTGACATAGTAAAAAGTAAGCACATCTTGTTTTTCCTGCAGCTGAGCTAGCAGCCAGAGAATCTATTTTTTTATAATTTTTTTTAACCTTTATTTAACCAGGCCTTCCTGGTTACTAGTCCAACGCTCTAACCACTAGGCTACCCTGCCACCCCAAAAGCTATTTGATAACAATACAATTGGAACAGACAAAGATTGTATGTTAATGTAGAGTTTCCTCCCCTTGCGTAGATATTCACCTCACACCTTGGGTATGAGCCCAGACCGAGACACAAATTTGGACCTGTTACATTGTTAATGACAGTGAGTCTGTATTCCCAGCCCACTGACCAGAACAACCTGAGACCAGGTGTATGACTCACCTGACCAGAACAACCTGAGACCAGGTGTATTCCCAGCCCACTGACCAGCACAACCTGAGACCAGGTGTATTCCTGACCAGAACAACCTGAGACCAGGTGTATTCCCAGCCCACTGACCAGAACAACCTGAGACCAGGTGTATGACTCACCTGACCAGAACAACATGAGACCAGGTGTATTCCCAGCCCACTGACCAGAACAACATGAGACCAGGTGTATTCCCAGCCCACTGACCAGAACAACATGAGACCAGGTGTATGACTCACCTGACCAGAACAACATGAGACCAGGTGTATTCCCAGCCCACTGACCAGAACAACCTGAGACCAGGTGTATTCCCAGCCCACTGACCAGAACAACCTGAGACCAGATGTATTCCCAGCCCACTGACCAGAACAACATGAGACCAGGTGTATGACTCACCTGACCAGAACAACCTGAGACCAGGTGTATTCCCAGCCCACTGACCAGAACAACCTGAGACCAGGTTTATTCCCAGCCCACTGACCAGAACAACATGAGACCAGGTGTATTCCCAGCCCACTGACCAGAACAACATGAGACCAGGTGTATTCCTGACCAGAACAACCTGAGACCAGGTGTATTCCCAGCCCACTGACCAGAACAACCTGAGACCAGGTGTATTCCCAGCCCACTGACAAGAACATCCTGAGACCAGGTGTATTCCCAGCCCACTGACCAGAACAACCTGAGACCAAGTGTATTCCCAGCCCACTAACCAGAACAACCTGAGACCAGGTGTATTCCCAGCCCACTGACCAGAACAACCTGAGACCAGGTGTATTCCTGACCAGAACAACCTGAGACCAGGTGTATTCCTGACCAGAACAACATGAGACCAGGTGTATTCCTGACCAGAACAACATGAAACCAGGGATATTCCTGACCAGAACAACATGAAACCAGGTGTATTACCGACGAGAACAACATGAGACCAGGTGTATTCCTCACCAGAACAACATGACACCAGGTGTATTCCTCACTAGAACAACATGACACCAGGTGTATTCCCAGCCCACTGACCAGAACAACATGACACCAGGTGTATTCCTGACCAGAACAACCTGAGACCAGGTGTAAATCTGACCAGAACAACATGAGACCAGGTGTATTCCTGACCAGAACAACATGACACAAGGTGTATTCCCAGCCCACTGAAAAGAACAACATGAGACCAGGTGTATTCCCAGCCCACTGACCAGAACAACCTGAGACCAGGTGTATTCTCAGCCCACTGACAAGAACAACCTGAGACCAGGTGTATTCCCAGCCCACTGACCAGAACAACCCGAGACCAGGTGTATTCCCAGCCCACTGACCAGAACAACCTGAGACCAGGTGTATTCCCAGCCCACTGACCAGAACAACCTGAGACCAGGTGTATTCCCAGCCCACTGACCAGAACAACATGAGACCAGGTGTATGACTCACCTGACCAGAACAACATGAGACCAGGTGTATTCCCAGCCCACTGACCAGAACAACCTGAGACCAGGTGTATTCCCAGCCCACTAACCAGAACAACCTGAGACCAGGTGTATTCCCAGCCCACTGACCAGAACAACCTGAGACCAGGTGTATTCCTGACCAGAACAACCTGAGACCAGGTGTATTCCTGACCAGAAAAACATGAGATCTGGTGTATTCCTGACCAGAACAACATGACACCAGGTGTATTCCTCACCAGAACAACATGAAACTAGGTGTATTCCTGACCAGAACAACATGAAACAAGGGATATTCCTGACCAGAACAACATGAAACCAGGTTTATTACTGACGAGAACAACATGAGACCAGGTGTATTCCTCACCAGAACAACATGACACCAGGTGTATTCCTCACTAGAACAACATGACACCAGGTGTATTCCCAGCCCACTGACCAGAACAACATGACACCAGGTGTATTCCTGACCAGAACAACCTGAGACCAGGTGTAAATCTGACCAGAACAACATGAGACCAGGTGTATTCCTGACCAGAACAACATGACACCAGGTGTATTCCCAGCCCACTGACCAGAACAACATGACACCAGGTGTATGACTCACCTGACCAGAACAACCTGAGACCAGGTGTATTCCCAGACCACTGACCAGAACAACATGAGACCAGGTGTATGACTCACCTGACCAGAACAACCTGAGACCAGGTGTATTCCCAGCCCACTGACCAGAACAACCTGAGACCAGGTGTATTCCCAGCCCACTGACCAGAACAACATGAGACCAGGTGTATTCCCAGCCCACTGACCAGAACAACATGAGACCAGGTGTATTTCTGACCAGAAGAACATGAGACCAGGTGTATTCCCAGCCCACTGACCAGAACAACCTGAGACCAGGTGTATTCTCAGCCCACTGACAAGAACAACCTGAGACCAGGTGTATTCCCAGCCCACTGACCAGAACAACCTGAGACCAGGTGTATTCCCAGCCCACTGACCAGAACAACCTGAGACCAGGTGTATTCCCAGCCCACTGACCAGAACAACCTGAGACCAGGTGTATTCCCAGCCCACTGACCAGAACAACATGAGACCAGGTGTATGACTCACCTGACCAGAACAACATGAGACCAGGTGTATTCCCAGCCCACTGACCAGAACAACCTGAGACCAGGTGTATTCCCAGCCCACTGACCAGAACAACCTGAGACCAGGTGTATTCCCAGACCACTGACCAGAACAACATGAGACCAGGTGTATGACTCACCTGACCAGAACAACCTGAGACCAGGTGTATTCCCAGTCCACTGACCAGAACAACATGAGACCAGGTGTATTCCCAGCCCACTGACCAGAACAACATGAGACCAGGTGTATTTCTGACCAGAAGAACATGAGACCAGATGTATTCCCGGCCCACTGACCAGACCAACATGACACCAGGTGTATTCCTCACCAGAACAACATGACACCAGGTGTATTCCTCACCAGAACAACATGACACCAGGTGTATTCCTGACCAGAACAACCTGAGACCAGGTGTATTCCTGACCAGAACAACATGAGACCAGGTGTATTCCTGACCAGAACAACCTGAGACCAGGTGTATTCCTGACCAGAACAACATGAGACCAGGTGTATTCCTGACCAGAAGAACATGAGACCAGATGTATTCCCAGCCCACTGACAAGAAGAACATGAGACCAGGTGTATTCCCAGCCCACTGACCAGAACAACCTGAGACCAGGTGTATTCTCAGCCCACTGACCAGAACAACCTGAGACCAGGTGTATTCCCAGCCCACTGACCAGAACAACCCGAGACCAGGTGTATTCCCAGCCCACTGACCAGAACAACCTGAGACCAGGTGTATTCCCAGCCCACTGACCAGAACAACCTGAGACCAGGTGTATTCCCAGCCCACTGACCAGAACAACATGAGACCAGGTGTATGACTCACCTGACCAGAACAACATGAGACCAGGTGTATTCCCAGCCCACTGACCAGAACAACCTGAGACCAGGTGTATTCCCAGCCCACTGACCAGAACAACCTGAGACCAGGTGTATTCCCAGACCACTGACCAGAACAACATGAGACCAGGTGTATGACTCACCTGACCAGAACAACCTGAGACCAGGTGTATTCCCAGCCCACTGACCAGAACAACCTGAGACCAGGTGTATTCCCAGCCCACTGACCAGAACAACATGAGACCAGGTGTATTCCCAGCCCATTGACCAGAACAACATGAGACCAGGTGTATTTCTGACCAGAAGAACATGAGACCAGATGTATTCCCAGCCCACTGACCAGACCAACATGACACCAGGTGTATTCCTCACCAGAACAACATGACACCAGGTGTATTCCTGACCAGAACAACCTGAGACCAGGTGTATTCCTGACCAGAACAACATGAGACCAGGTGTATTCCTGACCAGAACAACCTGAGACCAGGTGTATTCCTGACCAGAACAACATGAGACCAGGTGTATTCCTGACCAGAACAACATGAGACCAGATGTATTCCCAGCCCACTGACCAGAACAACATGACACCAGGTGTATTCCTCACCATAACAACCTGAGACCAGGTGTATTCCTCACCAGAACAACATGAGACCAGGTGTATTCCTCACCAGAACAACATGACACCAGGTGTATTCCTCACTAGAACAACCTGAGACCAGGTGTATTCCTGACCAGAACAACATGAGACCAGGTGTATTCCTGACCAGAACAACCTGAGACCAGGTGTATTCCTGACCAGAACAACATGAGACCAGGTGTATTCCTCACCAGAACAACATGACACCAGGTGTATTCCTCACTAGAACAACATGACACCAGGTGTATTCCTGACCAGAACAACATGAAACTAGGTGTATTCCTGACCAGAACAACATGAAACCAGGGATATTCCTGACCAGAACAACATGAAACCAGGTGTATTCCTGACCAGAACAACATGAGACCAGGTGTATTCCTCACCAGAACAACATGACACCAGGTGTATTACTCACTAGAACAACATGACACCAGGTGTATTCCCAGCCCACTGACGAGAACAACATGACACCAGGTGTATTCCTGACCAGAACAACCTGAGACCAGGTGTATTTCTGACCAGAACAACATGAGACCAGGTGTATTCCTGACCAGAACAACATGACACCAGGTGTATTCCCAGCCCACTGACAAGAACAACATGAGAGCAGGTGTATTCCTGACCAGAACAACCTGAGACCAGGTGTATTCCTGACCAGAACAACCTGAGACCAGGTGTATTCCTCACCAGAACAACACGAGACCAGGTGTATTCCTGACCAGAACAACATGACACCAGGTGTATTCCTCTCCAGAACAACATGACACCAGGTGTATTCCCAGCCCACTGACCAGAACAACATGACACCAGGTGTATTCCCAGCCCACTGACCAGAACAACATGACACCAGGTGTATTCCTCACCAGAACAACATGAGACCAGGTGTATTCCTGACCAGAACAACATGAGACCAGGTGTATTCCTCACCAGAACAACATGAGACCAGGTGTATTCCTCACCAGAACAACATGACACCAGGTGTATTCCTGACCAGAACAACATGACACCAGGTGTATTCCCAGCCCACTGACCAGAACAACATGACACCAGGTGTATTCCTCACCAGAACAACATGACACCAGGTGTATTCCTGACCAGAACAACATGACACCAGGTGTATTCCTCACCAGAACAACATGACACCAGGTGTATTCCTCACCAGAACAACATGACACCAGGTGTATTCCTGACCAGAACAACATGAGACCAGGTGTATTCCTGACCGGAACAACATGACACCAGGTGTATTCCCAGCCCACTGACCAGAACAACATGACACCAGGTGTATGACTCACCTGACCAGAACAACCTGAGACCAGGTGTATTCCCAGACCACTGACCAGAACAACATGAGACCAGGTGTATGACTCACCTGACCAGAACAACCTGAGACCAGGTGTATTCCCAGCCCACTGACCAGAACAACCTGAGACCAGGTGTATTCCCAGCCCACTGACCAGAACAACATGAGACCAGGTGTATTCCCAGCCCACTGACCAGAACAACATGAGACCAGGTGTATTTCTGACCAGAAGAACATGAGACCAGATGTATTCCCAGCCCACTGACCAGACCAACATGACACCAGGTGTATTCCTCACCAGAACAACATGACACCAGGTGTATTCCTGACCAGAACAAACTGAGACCAGGTGTATTCCTGACCGGAAGAACATGAGACCAGGTGTATTCCTGACCAGAACAACCTGAGACCAGGTGTATTCCTGACCAGAACAACATGAGACCAGGTGTATTCCTGACCAGAAGAACATGAGACCAGATGTATTCCCAGCCCACTGACCAGAACAACATGACACCAGGTGTATTCCTCACCAGAACAACCTGAGACCAGGTGTATTCCTGACCAGAACAACATGAGACCAGGTGTATTCGTCACCAGAACAACATGAGATCAGGTGTATTCCTGACCAGAACTACATGACACCAGGTGTATTCCTCACCAGAACAAAATGAAACTAGGTGTATTCCTGACCAGAACAACATGAAACCAGGGATATTCCTGACCAGAACAACATGAAACCAGGGATATTCCTGACCAGAACAACATGAAACCAGGTGTATTCCTGACCAGAACAACATGAGACCAGGTGTATTCCTCACCAGAACAACATGACACCAGGTGTATTACTCACTAGAACAACATGACACCAGGTGTATTCCCAGCCCACTGACCAGAACAACATGACACCAGGTGTATTCCTGACCAGAACAACCTGAGACCAGGTGTATTTCTGACCAGAACAACATGAGACCAGGTGTATTCCTGACCAGAACAACATGACACCAGGTGTATTCCCAGCCCACTGACAAGAACAACATGACACCAGGTGTATTCCTGACCAGAACAACATGAGACCAGGTGTGTTCCTGACCAGAACAACATGACACCAGGTGTATTCCTGACCAGAACAACATGACACCAGGTGTATTCCTGACCAGAACAACATGACACCAGGTGTATTCCTGACCAGAACAACATGACACCAGGTGTATTCCTCTCCAGAACAACATGACACCAGGTGTATTCCCAGCCCACTGACCAGAACAACATGACACCAGGTGTATTCCCAGCCCACTGACCAGAACAACATGACACCAGGTGTATTCCTCACCAGAACAACATGAGACCAGGTGTATTCCTGACCAGAACAACATGAGACCAGGTGTATTCCTCACCAGAACAACATGAGACCAGGTGTATTCCTCACCAGAACAACATGACACCAGGTGTATTCCTGACCAGAACAACATGAGACCAGGTGTATTCCCAGCCCACTGACCAGAACAACATGACACCAGGTGTATTCCTCACCAGAACAACATGACACCAGGTGTATTCCTGACCAGAACAACATGACACCAGGTGTATTCCTCACCAGACCAACATGACACCAGGTGTATTCCTGACCAGAACAACATGAGACCAGGTGTATTCCTGACCAGAACAACATGAGACCAGGTGTATTCCTGACCAGAACAACATGAGACCATGTACATGACCATCTGATCTTTTATCACTCCAGTGTTAATCTGCAAAATTGTAATTATTTGCCTACCTCCTCATGCCTTTTGCACACATTGTATATAGACCCCCCCCTTTGTTTTCTACTGTGTTATTGACTTGTTAATTGTTTACTCCATGTGTAACTCTTTGTTGTATGCTCACACTGCTATGCTTTATCTTGGCCAGGTCGCAGTTGCAAATGAGAACTTGTTCTCAACTAGCCTACCTGGTTAAATAAAGGTGTTCTCAACTAGCCTACCTGGTTAAATAAAGGTGAAATAAATAAATAAATAAACATGACACCAGGTGTATTCCCAGCCCACGACCAGAACAACATGACACCAGGTCTATTCCCAGCCCACTGACCAGAACAACATGACACCAGGTGTATTCCTCACCAGAACAACATGACACCAGGTGTATTCCTGACCAGAACAACATGACACCAGGTGTATTCCTCACCAGAACAACATGACACCAGGTGTATTCCTGACCAGAACAACATGAGACCAGGTGTATTCCTGACCAGAACAACATGACACCAGGTGTATTCCCAGCCCACTGACCAGAACAACATGACACCAGGTGTATTCCCAGCCCACTGACCAGAACAACATGACACCAGGTGTATTCCCAGCCCACTGACCAGAACAACATGACACCAGGTGTATTCCCAGCCCACTGACCAGAACAACATGACACCAGGTGTATTCCCAGCCCACTGACCAGAACAACATGACACCAGGTGTATTCCTCCCCAGAACAACATGACACCAGGTGTCCTGTCCATGTTTTATCCTCTCAGACTCATATGAGCTGTATTTCTCCTACTATCATCATGGCTGTGACATTCTGCCTTATGATGCTGTGAACCCTGCTATTTATATATGTGAGCGCGCGCATGTGTGCGTGTGCATGTGTGAGTGTCTGTGTGCATGTCTGTGCGTGCGTGTGTGAGTGTCTGTGTGCATGTCTGTGCGTGTGTGTGTGTGTGTCTGTGTGCATGTCTGTGCGTGTGTTTGAGTGTGCCCGTGTGTGTGTGTGGTTATTTTATCATTCATCTGTTGTGGTGACAATGTACAGTGCTATAATGAGGCTCTAACGAGAACCAGGCTGGATTCGTATTGGACAGACACTCCCTCCATAAGGACACATGATAATGATTAATTTAGTTCTAATCAAGCCTGGTTCTGAGAGGGCGGACAGACAAATACATCATTAAATTGGTAGAAAAAGGTTGCGGATCACATGAACAATAGGAGAGAAGGTCAAAGGTGAAGATATATCAGGAGGGAGTGTATTGTTGGGTTGGAGAGATATGAGTTCCACCTTGTTGTGTATACTAATAGTGTATGAATGCTGGAGATTCCCCCAGTCAATGGTTCAACAGGACTCAGGATTGGTCCTTCAAGGGGTTACAATACAACGCTTGGCTGTTCGGTCGAACACGTCTGTTCATTTTTCTGCTAAAATTCTATTCTTTCCTTCCTTTGTACACAGACGGAATTAATTTCATATGATTTGATGATTTCTGTTTGCTTTGCAGAGACGTGTGTTCGTTTCAGGAGAAATGTGCATTAATCTACGAGGCTCTGTGAGCTCAGAGAGATCAGTGTCCTGGGGTGGTTTGTCTTCCTGAGACCCTCCCCTCCACCCCCCCTCTCACCTCACCTCCCCTCCACTCCCCTCCTTTTTGCTCTTCACCTCACCTCCCTATCCCTCCTCTAATGAACTCTTCTCTCCTCTCCCCGCCTCTCCTCTCCTCTCTCCCCTTCCCTCCTCTCCTTACCACTCATCTCCCT